>NW_027010481.1:0-31464 GCF_036934945.1 Oncorhynchus masou masou
GATGTATGCCTTCGCCATTACAGCTTATACAATAATTATTTTTTTGTGCGTGAGTGCATTGTGTTGGGCGTGTTTTACATTGATCCCCCTCCACCCCCCCCCATTTTTTGCACGCATGCATGCATACACACTACATACGCTCACACACACACTACATGCGCTCACACATATACATATACATGCGCTCACACATATTAACACCACACACTCACATATAGACACTTTTTTACTCTTCACATGCACTGTTGCTCCTCTGTTTATTATCTTTCCGATTGCCTAGTCATTTTTACCCCTACCTACATGTACATATTACCTCAACAACCTTGTACCCCTGCACATTGACTCGGCACGGGTACTCGTTGTATATACTGTAGCCTCGTTATTGTTAATTTATTGTGTTACTATTTTTTCTTTAGCAAAAAAAAAAATCTTACTCAGAATTGAATGTCCTGGGGTTTCACCAGAGATTGTTTTTCAACAGCCAGTGAGAAATAAACAAGATGTCGTCAACATATGCCGCGCACATACACTAGACGGAACTAGGAAACTCGGATATGTCAGACTTGCTAACTGGTATACACGTGCCGCGGTCAACGACTTAGCAAAATGGAAATTACCGAGTTTCTAGTTCCGCCTAGTGTGTGAACGCAACAATAACAACGGATCGGGGAATTTTAACGTAGTCTACTGTCAACCTCAACAAGAGGAAATTGGATGTTGTACATGAAGTTAGCTAGTTAACGTCAAATTGATTCATTTGTAAGTTGAGTGAAATGTCTTTGCTCAAATTTGAACCAGACTGGTTCGGTGTATTTCATAATCACCAGCTAGCTAACTAGCTAGTTAGCAACCTCTACCGAGTACGGAAACTGATAGACTCTGGGACAGGTAACGTTAGCTAGCTAGAGAGTTTGGACTTTTTAACAAGACAGCCAGCAAGCTAAAGTGCTAATTTATGAGCAATATCATGTCCTCTATTGTTTTATTTGAAATATACAACATTGGGTAGCTAGCTAGCTGTCTAAACTTGTAGTTAACAGCTAGCTAGCTTCCATGCTAACATTAGTCTAGCACTCACTAGCCAGCTGGACCAAAATGGGCGTTGTTTTGATAGCGGTAGATAGTTAGTTAGCTAACAACAATATTAACTTAACTAGCAAGTTTAGCTTCTCAGCTAGCCCTCTACAACTGTCTCTGGCCAGTGAAACAACACTAGAAACTAGTACTAGACAGAGAGGGCTTATTGCTCAGGCTTACTACCGTTACACTAGCTAGCTTGTTCCATGCATTACTGATTTGTTTTCCTTCCTGCAGGTTGCTGACAGAGCTACGGTGTGGTGGAAATCAGTGTCAAGCCTATTAGGCCTAACTTCACAAGTATTGTGTGTGAGAGACCTCCAATATTAACATTCCAATGCCTCTGCTATTCCTGGAGAGGTTTCCCTGGCCCAGTCTGCAGACCTACACAGCGCTGAGTGTGGCTCTGCTGGCTGGAAGCATCTTCAGCGCCACACACTACTGTGACAGAACAGGGGTTTGGGGTTCCAGACATGGACGAGCCTCTACCACCTGCACCCTTAGTAGGGGATAATAGAGGCGGCCTAGAACATGTGACTAGCGATGATGTTGTGGGTGCAGATACAGAATTGGCGACCACTGTTATGTGGTACCTGGTCACTGACAGTCTCTTTTGTATGGGTAAGTCTTATTTAAGATAGGCTCAACTCAGCCAAGCAGCCAATATTGTTGTTACGTTACTTAGTTGTTACATGGTTGCTAAGTGGTCTGCTCTTCTCTACTCCTCAGGTGTTGGTGAATACAGCTTTCTGTTCCCTGATGTTAATTGCTAAGATGATCCAGTGCATGGTTTTTTGGGCCCCTTCGAGTCAGTGAGAAGCAGGTGAGGCTGGAGTTGTGGTGGTAACCTAATAACTGATATTTGGGATAATTTGATGTCATCTTATTGAAGGTTAGGCATCTAACTGTGTTTATGTAAACAATAGTACAAATGTCCTTCACAAATAGTCTGCAAAACAAGATTTTATCATTGAAACCCACACTGGTGGTTTGAGTTTATTAGTGTACTCTGACCACTCCATCCATGTTCTAATGTCTTGATCTCTCCTCTCTCCACCCCTCTCTCTTCCCATCTCCTCTACTCCACTCCCTCCTCTCTCTCCTCAGCACCTTAAGGACAAGTTCTGGAACTTCATCTTCTATAAGTTCATCTTTATCTTCGGGGTGCTGAGCGTTCAGATGGTGGAGGAGGTGGTCATGTGGTGCCTGTGGTTCTCTGCCCTGGTCTTCCTCCACCTCATGGTCCAGCTGTGCAAGGACCGCTTTGAATACGTACGTCTTATCAACCTCTAACAGTACATTTGTCATTTAGCAGATGCTCTTATCCAGAGTCACTTACATTGGTGCATTCATCTTAAGATAGCTTAACACTTTACTGTTGGTGTCTTTTATGAATGCATTCATAAACCTTTATAACAGCTATATAACAACATTTGTCATAAGTAGTTTTAAATAATTATGAGTAACGGCATGATATAAAGGTTCAATTTAAAAAATAATATTATGTTATAAAACTAGTTATATAGGCTAACAAGTGCTATTACACAGTATGCATGACAACTTATTAGAGTACTGAATAAAAAAATAAAAAACTGAAATAAGGAAATTACAAAATGTAGATGGGCCCACCCACTGTACTGTAGGGAGAGTGACCTTGTTGACTTGTTTACCCTGTAAACATATATACCTATGTTAGATGCCAGTGATATGACGCTGTTGGCTATACATTCAGTCACAGTGACTGCCATAGACCGGGTCTCTTTCCGGTCCAGGCCAGACCTATTAATAAGCCTAGTTCTTGCTGTATGTATGTAGGCCAGGGTCTTAGGTTTAGCTAATGTTTCAGTCACTTCATAGACTCAAACTACAGAGTGGGGGACTACAAAAACTAAGATGAACATTTAGGTAGTGTGCTGTAGCTATAAGAAAACAGAACACCACACCATATTGTGAAGAATGACATCTCTGTCTGCAATCAATGGGTGTTAGGTTTGACCCTTATATCAGCTGACATGGTACCTGTTGTAATGCTGTACTTTGTTGCTGCTGTCTGCAGTAAAGTTAGATGAAAGGCTGCATAACAAGCCTGTATGTGTCGCTGTACCTGTGTCAATATTGTTGTGTGTCACTAGACATGTTATTTGAGCATGTGTTAGTAGTACAGTATGGGGCTCCAGTGACACTGCCCAGATAAAGCTTACCTCTTGACCAAAAACATGCACAACGGGAAAGTCTAGTACCTATGAAGTCTGCAACCACCCCTAAATTGTTATTCTGTGTGTCGGTCGCTTTTGTATGAAAGTACAAGTTATATGTAGGTGTACGTGTCCGTCTACATATGTGTGTGTGTTTAGTAATTTCTCTTTCTGGATGAGTGTATACAGTAGGTTAATGTGTACCTGTTCCCCCTTGCAGCTGTCCTTCTCCCCCACTACTTCTATGAACAGCCATGTGCGTGTCCTTACCCTACTGGTGTCTCTGCTGCTGGGCTGCTGTGGTCTGGCTGTGATCTGTGGTCTGCTGGGCGCTGCCCATGGCATGCACACCCTCTCCTTCATGGCTGCCGAGGTGAGGACCTAACCCTAAAGAGCTCACCAGCATGTGGTCCTAATAAACGGAAATTAGTTACTTCTGGTTCATTCAGAAATTCCTATGGGGAAAGAATAGGGTTTTGGAATAGACACCTAAAATAAGGTCTGAGGTTAACACAGGCTTAGGATATGTTATACATTTTGTTCTTGGAGAGAATATCAGTCAGTTAACATGACCTTTATGAATTATGAAGCCTTTGTGCTTTTTCTGATTACATAAATGTTTCAAAATGCACAAAAAGTGACATTAGCTGATGAAGATTCTTCTAGAACAAAACGCCTCAGATCTCCTAAGCATGTGTTTACCAAAGACCGTATTTTCGGCGTTTATCTAAAAACCCTACGAACCATGGCAGAGTTAGAGCCAACAAAAAGACCCCTTACTCTTGCTCTCTATTGGGCGGAAAGTATTTCTATAGGCACACCCATTGGTGTAGACTAGAGCAGGCTGGCTGAACCTCCTGGGGGAGTTGGGACTACCATTCTGCAGGAGTTTGTTCCAGCTCTTACATTAACAAGGAGGTTTACTCAGTCACAAATTAGTATTACATCATTGTCATCAGTTACATTTGTTTCACAAAAAGGATGTATAAAATACTTATGTATAATTCATATGTCTTTCTGTCTTTCAGTGTCTGCTGGTTACTGTGCGGACTGGACATGTCATCATGAGGTAAGACCTTGCAGAATGCAGACCTCTCTGCACTGCAACACAGATGACGTAGCGGATCGAGAATGAACCAGTTCTAATATTAGCATACTATTAGATGTGTTACGATGTGCACCCGTTGAAAGACTGCTTTGTGCTACAGAAGGTGATCATGATGACTTGCAGTCAGCTGTATTTATTGAGCGGTTCATTAATTAGTTATGCTAAATCATACAAAAACGTTGTAAACAGGAGCCAAGTGTATGAGTTGTTGCTTTGCTTTGTGTTGTCTGGACACCCATAGCATTAAGCGCATATCAGAGTCCAAACGTTTACGCACAGTGTTCTAGAATGTTGGACTGTTGGCTTTTGTACTTTTTGAATTCTCAACGCGGCTCAATCAATTTCTCCAACTGTCAACACATTAAAATGAATAGAGGAGCACGTGCGCAGAGCTGCATTGGTTGGGAATTTTGGGGAGGTTCGTTCTGCCTCAAATCAAATTTTATTTGTCACATACACATGGTTAGCAGATGTTAATGCGAGTGTAGCGAAATGCTTGTGCTTCCAGTTCCGACAATGCAGTAATAACCAACAAGTAATCTCACTAACAATTCCAAAACGAATTTATACACAGTGTAAGATAAAGAATATGTACATAAAGATATGAATGAGTGATGGTGCAGAGCAGCATAGGGCAAGAGATACAGTAGATGGTATCGAGTAAGTATATACATATGAGATGAGTATGTAAACAAAGTGGCATAGTTAAAGTGGCTAGTGATACATGTACATAAGGATGCAGTAGATGATAGAGTACAGTATATACGTATACATATGAGATGAATGATGTAGGGTATGTAAACATTATATTAGGTATCATTGTTTAAAGTGGCTAGTGATATATTTTACATCCTTTCCCATCAATTCCCATTATTGAAGTGGCTGGAGTTGAGTCAGTGGTGTTGGCAGCAGCCACTCAATGTTAGTGGTTGCTGTTTAACAGTCTGATGGCCTTGAGATAGAAGCTGTTTTTCAGTCTCTCGGTCCCAGCTTTGATGCACCTGTACTGACTCCTCGCCTTCTGGATGATAGCAGGGTGAACAGGTAGTGGCTCGGGTGGGTGTTGTCCTTGATGATCTTTATGGCCTTCCTGTAACATCGGGTGGTGTAGGTGTCCTGGAGGGCAGGTACTTTGCCCCGGTGATACGTTGTTGAGACCTCACTACCCCTCTGGAGAGCCTTACGGTTGTGGGCGGAGCAGTTGCCGTACCAGCCGGTGATACAGCCCGCCAGGATGCTCTCGATTGTGCATCTGTATAAGTTTGTGAGTGCTTTTGGTGACAAGCCAAATTTCTTCAGCCTCCTGAGGTTGAAGAGGCGCTGCTGCGCCTCTTCACGATGCTGTCTGTGTGGGTGACCAATTCAGTTTGTCTGTGATGTATGCCGAGGAACTTAAAACGTACTACCCTCTCCACTACTGTTCCATCCGCAAACTTGATGATTGAGTTGGAGGCGCGTAAGCCGCGCAGTCGTGGGTGAACAAGGAGTACAGGAGAGAGCTCAGAACGCACCTTGTGGGGCCCCAGTGTTGAGGATCAGCGGGGTGGAGATGTTGTTGCTCTACCCTCACCACCTGGGGGCGGCCCGTCAGGAAGTCCAGTACCCAGTTGCACAGGGCAGGGTCGAGACCCAGGGTCTCGAGCTTGATAACGAGCTTGGAGGGTACTGTGGTGTTAAATGCCGAGCTGTAGTCGATGAACAGCATTCTCACATAGGTATTCCTCTTGTCCAGATGGGTTAGGGCTGTGTGCAGTGTGGTTGAGATTGCGTCGTCTGTGGACCTATTTGGGCGTTAAGCAAATTGGAGTGGGTCTAGGGGTGTCAGGTAGGGTGGAGGTGATATGGTCCTTGACTAGTCTCTCAAAGCACTTCATGATGACGGAAGTGAGTGCTACGGGCGGTAGTCGCTTAGCTCAGTTACCTTAGCTTTCTTGGGAACAGGAACAATGGTGGCCCTCTTGAAGCATGTGGGAACAGCAGACTGGTATAGGGATTGATTGAATATGTCCGTAAACACACCAGCCAGCTGGTCTGTGTATGCTCTGGCTGGGGATGCCGTCTGGGCCTGCAGCCTTGCGAGGGTTAACATGTTTAAATGTTTTACTCACCTCGGCTGCAGTGAAGGAGAGACCGCATGTTTCCGTTGCAGGCCGTGTCAGTGGCACTGTATTGTCCTCAAAGCGGGCAAAAAAGTTATTTAGTCTGCCTGGGAGCAAGACATCCTGGTCCGTGACTGGACTGGATTTCTTCTGTGGTCCGTGATTGACTGTAGACCCTGCCACATACCTCTTGTGTCTGAGCCGTTGAATTGAGATTCTACTTTGTCTCTATACTGACGCTTAGCTTGTTTGATAGCCTTACGGAGGGAATAGCTGCACTGTTTGTATTCGGTCATATTACCAGTCACCTTGCCCTGATTAAAAGCAGTGGTTTGCGCTTTCAGTTTCACGCGAATGCTGCCATCAATCCACGGTTTCTGGTTAGGGAATGTTTTAATCGTTGCTATGGGAACAACATCTTCAACGCACGTTCCAATGAACTCGCACACCGAATCAGCGTATTCGTCAATGTTGTTGCCTGACGCAATACGAAACATGTCCCAGTCCACGTGATGGAAGCAGTCTTGGAGTGTGGAATCAGCTTGGTCGGACCAGCATTGGACAGACATCAGCGTGGGAGCTTCTTGTTTTAGTTTCTGTCTGTAGGCAGGGATCAGCAAAATGTAGTCGTGGTCAGCTTTTCCGAAAGGGGGGCGGGGCAGGGCCTTATATGCGTCGCGGAAGTTAGAATAACAATGATCCAAGGTTTTGCCAGCTCTGGTGGCGCAATCGATATGTTGATACATTTAGGGCCTGGCCCAGTGAGAGTTACGCTAAGTGATGATCTACAACTACTGATTAGCGCAAGCAAAAATAAGTTGATGCTGGTCTGGCCTTAATGACTATGTACTCTTATCTCCATCTGGCACAGTTGAGGGCTGGTCACCCTATAGAGCCTGGTTCCTCTCGACAGTGGCAAGAAAGTATGTGAACCCTTTCGAATTACCTGATTTCTGCATAAATTTGTCATCAAATTTGATCTGATCTTCATTTAAGTCACAACAATAGACAAACAGTGCGCTAAACTAATAACACACAAATGTTTGTATTTTTCTTGTCTATATTGAATACATCATTTAAACATTCACAGTGTAGGTTGGAAATAGTATGTGAATCACAAGGCTAATGACTTCTCCAAAAGCCGATTGGAGTCAGGAGTCAGCTAACCTGGAGTCCAATCAATGAGATGAGATTGGAGATGTTGGTTTGAACTGCCTTGCCCTATAAAAACACTCACAAAATTTGAGTTTGCTATTCACAAGAAGCATTGCCTGATGTGAACCATGCCTCGAACAAAAGAGATCTCAGAAGACCTAAGATTAAGAATTGTTGACTTGCATAAAGCTGGGAATGGTTACAAAAGTATCTCTAAAAGCCTTGATGTTCATCAGAACGGTAAGACAAATTGTCTATAAGTGGAGAAAGTTCAGCACCGTTGCTACTCTCCCGAGGAGTGGCCGTCCTGCAAAGATGACTGCAAAAGCACAGGAACACTATGTGTGGAGAAAACAAAGGCACACCAACATCAACCTCATCCAAACTGTAAAGTATGTTGGGGGGAGCATCATGGTTTGGGGCTGCCTCGGGGCCTAGACAGCTTTCTATCATCACGGGAAAATGAATTCCCAAGTTTATCAAGACATTTTGCAGGAGAATGTTAGGCTATCTGTCTGCCAATTGAAATGCAACAGAAGTTGGGTGATGCAACAGGACAACGTCCCAAAACACAGAAGTAAATCAACAACGGAATGGCTTCAACAGACGAAAATACGCAAATGGTCCAACATTCCTCCTGACCATTGTGCAGGTCTGATCCGCAACTACAGAAAACATTTGGTTGAGGTTATTGCTGCCAAAGGAGGGTCAATCAGTTATTAAATCCAAGAGTTCACATACTTTTTCAACCATGTACTGTGAATGTTCAATAAAGACATGAAAACGTGTAATTGTTTGTGTGCTATTAGTTTAAGCGGACTGTGTTTGTCTTGTTGTAACCTAGATGAAGAGCAAATCAAATTCTATGACCAATTTATGCGGAAATCCATTTCCAAAGGGTTCACATACTTTTTCTTGCCACCAGTAGGTTTCTTCCTAGGTTCCTGCCTTTCTAGGGAGTCTTTCCTAGCCACTGTGCTTCTATATCTGCATTGCTTACTCTTTGGGGTTGTTGGCTGGGTTTCTGTATAAGCACTTAGTGACAGCCAGTTATGTAAAAGGGCTTTATAAATACATTTGATTTGTGTACAATTCAAAAGCATAAGTGCTAAAATGTCCAAATAAAATGCATTATTGTGACCAGGGCAGGGTTCTGACTAAGTCTGTTTCTCTGCAGGTACACCATTCACCTGTGGGATCTGAACCACCCAGGCACCTGGGAGAGTAAGGGTTCCTACGTCTACTACACTGACTTCATCATGGAGCTGTCTATGCTGTCCCTGGACCTTATGCACCACATTCACATGCTGGTGAGTGACAGAGCTGGGAGCACTACGGGCTGGTATTAGTAAGGGAACTAACTGAATGGGTAAGAGCACTACTGAGAGGCACACAAGATGGCTGACTGAACTAGCCTGCATTTAAAATAAGGGCTCTATCTCAATTTGTCTTTCTTTGATTCCTTGCATTCTATCTCCTCGCCTCCTCAACTGAATTGGAGAAGGTCCATAGTGTCTCCTCTCAGATGAGAGTAATCGAGGAAAGATTAATTGAGAGAACACCACAGTATTCAGTTAGATGAGAGTTGAGTTTGATTGTAGACCTGTTTTAATATTTGACTCCCCTCAGCTCTTTAGTAATACATTAGAGCTGTGTTTAATATTTGACTCCCCTCAGCTCTTTAGTAATATCTTAGAGCTGTGTTTAACGTTTGACTCCGGTCTCCCCTCAGCTCTTTGGTAATATCTTAGAGCTGTGTTTAACGTTTGACTCCTGTCCCCTCAGCTCTTTGGTAATATCTGGCTGTCCATGGCCAGTCTGGTGATCTTCATGCAGCTGAGGTATCTGTTCCATGAGGTGCAGCGCCGCATCCGACGCCACAAGAACTACCTCCGTGTCATCAACAACATGGAGGCCAGGTCTGTCTACTGACCAGCCTACTGATGACTCTTACTGTCTTGTATATAATACCTCCCTACTGTTACTTATTAGGTGATGGGTGGTGTTCTTTCACTCTTAGCTGAGACTCAGTGTATGAAGCTGTAGCAGTCTCTCTGCTTTCTTATGACGGGCTATCTAGCTGTTAGCGATTCATGAGACTAGTGTAGTTGTTGATCTAGATTTGTTATCCTCTGTACCGCTCAGGTTTGCAGTGGCCACAGCCGAGGAGCTGGTAGCCAACAATGATGACTGTGCCATCTGCTGGGACACCATGCAGAGAGCACGTAAACTGCCCTGTGGACACCTCTTCCACAAGTAAGAGACTGACCCAGCCACCTTGGCACCTCTAAAATCCCAGGAGTCATTATTTCCTCACACTTGATTGAATGTGGCATTATGTTGGTGTTGTTTTGATTGACACTAAGAGTGTTGTCTGTACCTGTGTTTGATGCGTATCTGTGTACATTAACGCTCCTGTTTGCTATTCCTCAGTTCCTGCCTGCGGTCGTGGCTGGAGCAGGACACGCCGTGTCCAACATGCAGGATGTCCCTGAACATCAGTGGTGATGGAGGTCCGGCCAGAGGCCAGCAGCAGGGGGCTGGCCTCCCACTGGAGAACAACCTGGGCCCTGGGGGCCCCGCTGCAGACGCCAGACCACTCCTCAACCAACACAATCACTTCTTCCACTTTGATGGTAAGGCCGTACAGACTTGTTTTACAACACAGGTGATCTCACTGAATGGACTATTCTATTAAGTATGGTTGATGATGATGAGTTCTGGCATATAACATGTTGATAGTCACATAGACAGACATCACACTGTTAGACACTTCTTATCGTGCACATTTCAGGTAGTGATTATTGTGGTGATGTCTCCTCCCAGGCTCCCGCATTGCCAGCTGGCTGCCTAGTTTCTCAGTAGAGGTGATGCACACGACTAACATCCTGGCTATCGCTCAGCAGGCCAACAACTCTCAGCTCAACACCATGGTGAGTCACAGCCTTACTCTAATCCCCTCCCGGGACACCAGGGGATTCTCCTTTTAGCATGTGTTTTAGTCCTGGACTAGGTTTAATCCTTCCAAGAGGTCTTGCAAGCATCATCTGAGCTTTGAAGATTGTTTTTACACCTGCCCTTCATCAACAGCTTTGTTTTCAATGTATTCATTGCAGCAATATGACTTAACTAGAATGGAGATGGCTGCTGGGTAACATAGTGTTCTACTCCCCACAGGCCCATCAGATCCAGGAGATGTTTCCTCAGGTTCCCTACCACTTGGTGCTGCAGGACCTGCAGTTGACCCGCTCTGTGGAGGTCACCACCGACAACATCCTGGAGGGACGCATCGTGGTGCCCTTCCCTGCTCTGGTAGGTCCTCCAGTTCAGTTCATTGGGTATTTTGACCATGGTGGTTCACATAGACCAGAAGGCCCTCTTTTCTGAGGGTTAGGCAGAAAATGAGAGGGAATGAGTTCAGGATCTAGTCAAATGTGTTTAAAGGTGTATACTGTGGTGTTAACTGGTGTTGATTAAAGATGTCTTGCCTCTCCCCTCCAGGCGGCTGAGCGTTCCCCCCGTGCAGGTGAACCCAGGCCCAGAGGAGGGGGCAGGAGCCAGTGGGGGGGTGGAGACTGCTCCCAGAGAGCTGAACAGCCTGGAGGTCAGAGGGAGCCGTTTCTCCAAGTCTGCAGAGGAGAGACAGAAGATGCTGCTACAGAGGAAGGATGAGCTGCTGCAACAGGCACGCAGGTACTGTACTGTCACCACCGGCAATACTAGACCAGTCTGTCAAACGAAACGGGTGTATTCAGTGAGGGGAAACCTTCCCAGCTTTGCAGATAGAAATATAACCTATCCTATTCAACTTCGCAGACAATCATATCTTATTACGCAATCAATTTCTGTCAATGTTTTGCAACTGTGAACAGGCATCCTGAACAGGCCTCAGCTGACAATCTTTTCAAAATAAGAGTCTTAGATGAGAGCAAACACCTGTTGCTATCTTGGTGGTGGTTTCTTGTCTGTTAGGTCAGGGTTCAGTCACTGGCTCTTTTACTGAGTAACTGCAGTAGCAGAATAGCTCTATTGTAACTAAATGACTGAGATCACTGTTATGTTTATAAGGACACACCGTAGCAAAGTTTAGCAAAATGAAAGTTTCTTATTGGACTGGTTCAGACAGTTTCTCCCTGCCACTCTCTGTTTCTGAGCATTTCCTTCTGTTTTGTGTCTGCTGATCACAACCCACATTGACCTCAAATAAATAAAGGTAAATAAAATTAATTTCCCCACAGGAGATACTTGAGAAAGAGCCCAGAGGACGAGGAGGACCTGCCCACTCTGGAGGAAGACGCCCTGTCTCAGACGTGACCATGCTGAGACGCAGGACCATGGCAGCAGCTGCAGAGAGACGCATGCAGAGCCAACCAGACCCTGCTCCCTGAGACTATACTGGACTGTAAACTCCCACCTAATGCCCTTGGAGTGTCCACCAAACTCCTCACGTCCCACCTAAGAGGCACCTCCAACGAAAGAGCTCTTTACATTATATGATCAATGGAATTACCTAAATAAAAACATTACATTACAAGGTGTTACAAGAAGCATGGGCTTTGGCTGCACTGTTTTAGGCTGCCCTAGTGAGATATAAGAACTGGGCCTTGGGAATGGTACCAGCCTCCTCTGAACTTTCACCAGGCACCAGAGGCTTAATTGGACAAGGATCACCAGCGTTTTAAAGGAGTGGTGGGTGTCTGTCTGAGTTTCTGAAGTGCACACCTGTCATCACATAGCTCTAGCCCCCCAGCTTCACTAGACTTACCTGCCATTCTCTTTACTGGCCATAATGGGGTAGGAAAGAGCATGGTGTCACAGTCCGAGGATGCTGCTGAGGTTAGTTAGGGTTTGTTAAGGTGCTGTCGCTACATACAGCTCAATGTAATGGAGTGGGACATAGTTTGTATTATTTTATTCAATAACAAAAATATTTGTGTTGTAATGGGTTGAGATTGATATATGAGATTGATTCATTTGTTGGGTTGATAACAATAACTGATGTTATTTTATAAAAATGGAGTGAAAACTGTGAATTAAGAGTAGGTTTAATAGATTAAAACATTGAAGCTTTTTTCTAATTAAGAGAATGTCACTTTAGTATTACAGCCTCTTTGAAATATGAATGTACTTTATCCACATTTTATCTTTATTTAACTAGGCAAGTCAGTTAAGAACAAATTTTTATTTTCAATGCCGGCCAAGGAACAGTGGGCTCACTGCCTTTTTCACGGGCAGAATGACAGATTTTGTACCTTGTCAGCTCTGGGGTTTGAACTTGCAAACTTCCGGTTACTAGTCCAACGCTCTAACAACTAGGCTACCCTGCCGCCCCATAATGCTGCAGAGAGAGTAGAAGAGTTTAAATTCTGGCCGTTGTGGAGACCTGGCTGTTAATAATGTGTTAAATGTCACATATCCACCCAAGAAAGAACACTAAATAGGAAGACAGACAGTAAAACTCTCTACCAGTACAGAGTTATAGAGTGGCCCCTGACCTCTAGGTCAACCAGTGGTTTCTATCTGCAGTCTGTATACCTCCTAAAACTTCCCAAAGCATACCTACACTGTATTAAACATCCATTGATAGAGGAACAGAAGTCTGTATGTGCTCAGGAGTTGGGTTGAGGTTGGAATACTGATGAACCTATCTGATTCACTCACTCACACTCCATCCTGCACTCCATGTACTGGTAGGTTCATTCTTGCAGATGATATATAGGCCTATGTGTTGGATGTCTTTGATAACTATAAAGGCTTTTTAAAGTTGAGTGGGTGTTGTGTGTGAATCTCAATGGAATGCTTTAGTTTACTTTTACCCCAAAGAACATTGATCCCATGAACTTCCACATGATGCAGATGTCTGTCTTTGAGATGAGCATATTTTTGTGTGTTTGGTTGATGCAAAATATTTCTCTCAGCTTGTTTCATCTGTGGGATTGTAAGAAGTTTCTACTAACTGTAAGTTTCAGTGATGCACCTTTTGTCAAAAAACAAAATACACCAGTCCGTTTTTTCATTTTTTCAAGCTATTTATTGATCAACTCATATTTTCATATCCATGTCATATTTTTATATTCACAAGGGGTTATTTTTGTAATCATTGTATATTCGATCTAATCAAAAACATGAATAAATCTTTTGGACTGAGCTTTCCTCATATTTTGTGCCTAAAACAAGAAGAATAGTTATATGGTTTGATTGCAATGTAGTTTTTGTAAGAACTGCTCAAGTAACATGAACAAATTATCAATAATAAACAGAGCTTCTCTACAGCCTTTTAACAAACTAGTTTTTCTTTTGCCTCCTGTGGATAGGCCAAGTACCCCTAGGGGGTCCTAATACCCCAGGTTGGGAACCACTGCTATAGACATTGAGTAATCTCTTTCTAGACAGATGGGTTGCCTCCCACAATGTTACCACTGAGGGAGCTTGATTCAGCTGAACTGCAGTGCACTGGGCTATGCAGTGAGGGAGGAGCACCCTTTCTCAAATGGAACAGTAATCTGCTCTGCTCGGTCATGTTGTCAACAAGGCAGCATGATGCATCGTTCAGAAACCTACATCCTTCTTTAACCATTTTTTTCCCTAACTCTTTCATTGGGAATGCAGATAGTGTTTTGATCAAAAGCAATACTTTTTGCACGTGAAAACAGAGTCCTACAATTTATTCAACATGCTTAACCTATGGCCACTTTTGTTTTGAGCCGACTCTACTGTCGGCCAAAATGGAGCACCTGGCTCACGCCCAGGAGGCAGCCAGTTCCAAAACGAATGCAATCTACACTAACCCAGTTTAACCAGGGCATTAATCAAATACCCTCAGTGTTCCAGCATACACACCTAGGTCTGGGATTTCTGAGATTAGGCTACGAGTACAATACTTAAAGGGGCAATCCTTAGTTGAAACAATAACAAAGCGGCCGCCCCCTCTGTTCCGGTAAAAAGCTCAAGGATGGGCCTAGATAAATGTAACCACTCTCAAATGCATAGGCATAGCTGTGGATGCAATATATGAACATTATAGTTTTAAGCATGTTTTGAGGCTATACAGTGTTTGTTTACATTTACAATGTTTACAAACATTGGAGAAAAGCAAGCTTATATTTTGGGTTCTAATGGGGCTCATGAAGCATAAATTCTATATTATTTAAAAATCAATGGGTACATATTAATTTATATGTCCAAAAATGTATGTGGCAACTGCAGATTGTCCCTTTAAAGGGCTGGCTTCCTGACACAGCTGGACTAAAAACATGACCAATGGGGATTTCCATTTAAAGAATTTTTATTTCTAGGTTTAGGTTTAGGCTAATCCATCTCTGAGAAACTGGCCCATAGTGTTCTTAGTTAGATTGGACAGTAGATGGCAGTAATCCCATCTCTGTGACCACACTGCGTAATGTACACGATCTATTCTATGCGTTACAGTACGATGTATTTCAGTTACTCACGGAGCCTACATCTGGGCGGAGGGAACTTGAGTTCGCATTATTGAATTGTGATGTTCGGATTTAGCTGATCGAACAACTTGCACTGTGAGTTTTGTTTTGCTAAAAATACTTTACTGTTTAAATAATTATGTTGCCTAGATTTACTGAATTATTATGTTTTTTAAATATAATTTCCGTAATCTATAGGCCTATTTGCATCATATTTTTAGTTGCGTAATGTTTTTGTTCACTCGTTAAAACTGTTGACCCATTAACTGTAACAGTTACTTTAAATGTTATGTTCAACTTTAAACGAACTACAATTTTTAACGATTAATGAAGCCTTCATAAATTACTAAAGCGAAAGTCAGCAGAATAAATAATAACTAAGCCGTCATCCCGTCTATGTTGCAGTAAAAAACTGAGGGATACAGCTGGATAAATGTAACCACTCTTTCATTCATAGACAGAGCTATGTATGCAAGGACTGACCATCCATGATATCAACATTATACTTTAACAATAAGGCACGAGGGGTGTGCGGGCTAAGGGCTGTTATTAAGCACAAGGCAATGCAGGGTGCCGTGGTATATTGGCCATATACCACAAACCCTGAGGTGCCTTACTGCTATTATAAACTGGTTATAAATGCAATTAGAGCAGTAAAAATAAGTGTTTTGTCATAGCCGTTTTGTCATACCCATATGACAAAAATAAGTGTTTTGTCATACCCGTGTCTGGTATACCACGGCTGTCAGCCAATCAGCATTCAGGGCTTGAACAACCCAGTTCATCATGTAGTTTTAATCATGTTTTGAGTGTTTGTTCACATTTACTTTATTTACAAACATTGGAGTACAACAGGCTTATATTTTGGATTCTGATGGGGTACGACAGTTGAACTAAACTCATGAGGCATTCTATAAATTATATTCTTCAAGAATCAATCTGTACATATTGTAAAATCTATTGGTCGCTAAACTGAGAAAATAGAGACCATGTAAAAAACTGTTGGTCACTAAATCCATAATGGGCTCCCGAGTGGCGCAGCGGTCTAAGGCACTGCATCTCAGTGCTAGATGCGTCACTACAGACCCTGGTTTGATTCCAGGCCGTATCACAACCGGCCGTGATTGGGAGTCCCATAGGGAGAGGCACACAATTGGCCAAGCGTCGTTCGGGTCTGGCTGGGGGAGGCCATCATTGTAAATAAGAATTTGTTCTTAACTGACTTGCTTAGTTGAATAAAGGTTACATATAAAAAAAAATTGGTCTAGACCAAGTTAAAAAGGGTTGGCTGGTGTCTCCTCACCTGTCTGAGCGGTCGGCTGTGAATGCCCTCACCCGTCTGAGCGGTTGGCTGTGAATGCCCTAACTCAACAGATTGGTTTGGTTCTGTCCTCTATAGTGCTGTCCAGTTAGAACCTGATGTTGAGCCCATCACAGTACTCTTGACAGTCACCACCATACACAAACACGCAGACACATCTGTTTCCATTTGAAGAGGTTTATATGGATTTGGTAATCTGATTGACATGGAATCTTATTGTTGTGGTTCTATAAGACAAAGATTTGCACACATGTAAACAGTATTAGATAAGGATTAAAACTATACACTATACCTATATGTACATAAATAAATGGAAATGGCATTACACTTACAACATGTCTATAAAGGGCTATAAACACTGCATCAATATAAATATAAACATAAACTTAAACATTCTCCCCTTGGAGAGAGAGAGAGAAACCAATTACTTTGCACAACAGTCAGACATTCCTGTTGCCGTCGACAATGCAAAGCTTTCCAAAACATGCGTCTTCTCCCTTCGGATGATGATAACATTCTGACCTGAGGGTGGGTACGGTGTTCAGAGTCCAGATGCACATCTCCAAGAGCTCTGATTGGTTGGGAATGGCAGGACTTTGATGGGTGAGGCATAATGAAGGTAGGCTGAGCAGCCAAACTAACGGGACCGAAGGGAAGCTGAAGGGACTGTGCGGTGAAGTTAGGTAGAGAGGAGAGGAGCAGGACGGCCTTTTTACACATATCTTTAATTTGTAAAAAGAAAATGTATGTAGCCTCTGCTGATTGCCCCTTTAAGCAAATTTCATACTTCATAATTAGTGGCAAAGGATCACATTTGCCAAAGCCCTGGATTTATATATAGGCCGAGACCTTTCATATCACACGTTATACAGTATTACTTTGTTTATAAATTCTGTCAGGCTTATTAAGGCTTATTAAGGCTTTATGAATGCCATATAAGCAGAATTGCGCCGAGGAAATGGTCGCCATTTTACGGGCTCCAACCAATTGCGCTATTGTGTGTTTTTTTTGCGTTATTTGTAATTTATTTTTTACATAATGTTTCTGCTACTGTCTCATGACCCCCGAAAAGAGCTTCTGGATATCAGGACAGCGATTACTCACCTCGTACTGGATGAAGATTTTTTCTTTAAGGAGTCGGACGCCAGTGATTTACTTCAGACACTGGACAAGGCCCAATTCCCCATCATTTGCATGAAGAAGAGACAGAGATATCGGTGACATAAGTCGTGGTGCCTTGTAAGGATTCGACTGCAAGTGGGTAATCTGCCTCTACCATCAGTCCTATTAGCCAACGTGCAATCATAGGATAATAAAATGGATGAGCTCCGATCAAGACTAACCTACCAATGGGATGTTAAAAACTGTAATATCTTATGTTTCATAGAGTTGTGGCTGAATGATGACATGGATAACATACAGGTGGCTGGGTTTTCCGTGCATTGGCAAGATAGAACAGCTGCCTCTTGTAAGACAAGGAGTGATTGTCTGTGTCAATATGTAAATAACAGCTGGTGCACGAAATCTAATATTAAGGAAGTCTTGAGGTTTTGCTCGCCTGAGGTAGAGTATCTCATGATAAGCTGTAGCTTCGTAGCTGTCTATTTACCACCACAAACTGAAGCTGAAACTAAGATCACACTCAACGAGCTGTATAAGGCCATAATAAAACAAGACAATTCTCATCCAGAGGCGGCGCTCCTAGTGGCTGGGGACTTTAATACAGGGAAACTTAAATCTGTTTTACCTCATTTCTACCAGCATGTTACATGTGCAACCAGAGGAGAAAAACTCTAGACCACCTTTACTCCACACACAAGCATGCATACAAAGCTCTCCTCGCCCTCCATTTGGCAAATCTGACCATAACTCTATCCTCTAGATTCCTGCTAACAAGCAAAAACTAAAGCAGGAACTACCTGTGACTCACTCAATACGGAAGTTGTCAGATGATGTAGATGCTAAGCTACAGGACTGTTTTGCTAGGACAGAATGAAATATGTTCCGGGATTCTTCCGATGGCATTGAGGAGTACACAACATCAGTCACTGGATTCATCAATAAGTGCATCGATGATGTCTTCCTAACAGTGACCGTTTGTACATACCCCAACCAGAAGCCATGGATTACAGGCAACATCCTCACTGAGTTGGGACTCTAACCCGGACGCTTATAAGAAATGCCGCTATGCCCTCTGACAAACCATCAAACAGGCAATGCGTCAATACAGGACTAAGATTGAATTGTCCTACACCGTCTCCGTCACTGTCGGATGTGACAGGGCTTGCAAACTATTACGGACTACAAAGGGAAGCACAGCTGCGAGCTTCCCAGTGACACAAGCCTACCAGATGAGCTAAATGACTTCTATGCTTGCTTCGAGGCAAGCAACACTGAATCATGCATGAGAGTACCAGCTGTTCTGGATGACTGTGGGATCACGGTCTCAGGAGCCGATGTGAGTAAGACCTTTAAACAGGTCAACATTCACAAGGCTGCAGGGCCAGACAGATTACCCGGACGTGTACTCAGAGCATGCACTGACAAACTGGCAAGTGTCTTCACTGATATTTTCAACCTTTCCGTGACCAAGTCTGTAATACCATTATGTTTCAAGGAGACCACCATAGTCCCTGTGCCCAATAACACAAAGGTAACCTTCCTAAATGACTACCGACCCGTAGCACTCACGTCTGTAGCCATGAAGTGCTTTGAAAGGCTGGTCATGGATCACATGAACACCACTATCCCAGAAATCCTAGACCCATTCCAATTTGCATACCACCCCAACAGATCCACAGATGACTCAATTTCTATTGCTATCCACACTGCCCTTTCCCACATGGACAAAAGGAACACCTACGTGAGAATGCTATTCATTGACTACAGCTCAGCATTCAACACCATAGTGCCCTCAAAGCTCATCACTAAGCTATGGATCCTGGGACTAAACACCTTCCTCTCCAACTGGATCCTGGACTTCCTGAGGGTAGGTAACAACACATCTGCCACGCTGATCCTCAACACTGGGCCCCACAAGGGTGTGTGCTCAGTCCCCTCCTGTTCTCCCTGATCACGCATGACTGCATGGCCAAGCACAACTCCAACATCATCATTAAGATTGCCAATGGCACAACAGTGGTGGTCACCAACAACGATGAGACATCCTATAGGGAGGAGGTCAGAGACCTGGGAGTGTGGTGCCAGGATAACAGCCTCTCCCTCAATGTGATCAAGACAAAGGAGATGGTTGTGGACTACAGGAAAAGGAGGGCTGAGCACACACCCATTCTCATTGGCGTTGCTGTAGTGGAGCAGGTTGAGAGATTCAAGTTCCTTGGTGTCTACATCATGGTCCGAACACACTAAGAAAGTCGTGAAGAGGGCACGACAACGCCTATTCCCCCTCAGGAGAATGAAAATATCCTCAAAAGATTCTACAGCTGCACCATCGAGAGCATCCTGACTGGTTACATCACTGCCTGGTATGGCAACTGTTCTGCCTCCGACCGCAAGGCACTACAGAGGGTAGTGTGTACAGCCCAGACCATCACTGGGGCCAAGCTTCCTGCTATCCATGACCTCTATACCAGGTGGAGTCAGAGTAAGGCCCCTAAAATTGCCAAAGACTCCAGCCACCCAAGTCATAGACTGTTCTGTTCTCTCTGTACCACGGCAAGCAGTACAGGAGCACCAAGTCTTGGTCCAAAAGACTTCTTACAGCTTCCACCCCCAAGCCATAAGACTCCTGAACAGCTAATCAAATGGCTACCTGGACTATTTGCATTTTTACGCTGCTGCTACTCTCTGTTTGTTATCTATGCATAGTTACTTAACCTCTACCTACATGTACAGTACCAGTCAAAAGTTTGGACACACCTACTCATTCCAGGGGGTTTCTTCATTTTTAATATTTTCTACTTTGCACAATAATAGTGCAGACATCAAAACTATGAATTAACACATATGGAATCATGTAGTAACCAAAAAAGTGTTAAACAATTCCAAATATATTTTGTATTTGAGATTCTTCAAAGTTGCCACCCTTTGCCTTGATGACAGCTTTGCACACTCTTAGAATGTCTTTGTGAGATGCAGTGTAGGTGAACAGATTATCTTTACATATGTGGTGCCCCCTGTGAAGCATTAAGGAGGAGGTGTGATGGTGTGGCGGTGCTTTGCTGGTGACACTGTCAGTGATTTATTTAGAATTCAAGGCACACTTAACCAGCATGCCTACCAGAGCATTCTGCAGCGATACACCATCCCATCTGGTTTGCGCTTAGTGGGACTATCATTTGTTTTGAACTGGACAATGACCCAACACACCTCCTGGCTGTGTACGGGCTATTTGACCAAGAAGGAAAGGGGTGAAGTGCTGCATCAGATGACCTGGCCACCACAATCACCCAATCTCAACCCAATTGAGATGGTTTGGGATGAGTTGGACCGCAGAGTGAAGGAAAAGCAACAAGTGCTAAGCATATGTGGGAAATCCTTCAAGACTGTTGGAAAAGCATTCCAGGTGAAGCTGGTTGAGAGAATGCCAAGAGTGTGCAAAGCTGTCATAAAGGCAAGGGGTGGTTACTTTGAAGAATCTGAAATCTAAAATAAATTTGGATTTGTTTAACACTTTGGTTACTACATGATTCCATACGTGTTATTTCATAGTTTTGATATCTTCACTGTTATTCTACAATGTAGAAAATAGTAAAAAATAAAGAAAGACCCTTGAATGAATAGGTGTGTCCAAAATTTTGACTGGTACTGTATATATTACCTCAATTACCTTGACTAACCTGTGCCCCCACACATTGACTCTGTACCGGAACCTCTTGTATATAGCCTCACTACTGTTATTTTATTGTTGCTCTTTAATTATTTGTTATTTTTCTATTTTCTAACAACAACAAAAATATTCTTAAACTGCATTGTTGTTTTAGGCTTGTAAGTAAGCATTTCACTGTAAGGTTCCATTACACCTGTTGTATTCGGCACATGTGACTAATACAATCGGATTTGATTTGATAAAGTGTTTATACGTTGTAGTTTGTTTAAAGTGGTACCAAAAGTTAAAAGTACTGACTACCTGAAGTTACCACGTCTTCAAATAATTTTATTTATAGAATATGATATCGTGATACTCCATGAGGTGATTTTCTCTAAACCTGGGGGACGAACTTGATGCTGTGTTTTCTCTGTGGGATGACATCGGAGATCCTACAACAGGAAGTGCATTTGGCTTGATGACAAAATATCCTTTTGATTGATGGGTAAGTAAACAGAGGAAAGTTGTTTTATTTATTCTAGTTTTCCTAAAATAGAGACAAGTTTATCCTACAGTATCCCTTATTATTGGTTGATGATATATTTGTCTGTGCAGAGATACATAGACATTTTTTTTTGTCACACCATATGCAGCCTAAAATATTAATGGCTCATGGATTTTTAACAGTAAACTTTGAACTTCACCACTCAAGTATCCACAATGCGTGGTTCCAAATACAAATAATTATCATCCCATACTGAGTAATTCAGTATGTAACCCGTCCACACATGTGGTACTGTATGGAGCTGTCGCTTTAGAAATTTGATATATAAAAATGTCTCCCTCCAGCTCCACCTTGAGTCCCTCGCCTCTATTACATCTGACTGCCTCATCCCTCTCTCTCCTAGACATAATGACCTAGCTTTGATGCTGAGGATTCTCCATGACAACAGACTGAGTCAGGTTGACCTGCACAACATCAGCAAAGTGGCCACGGACATCAACAGACTCACAACGGGACATGTCGGCGCTCAGGTAGGTTAATATATGGTTAATAGTAGCCTAAGTCCGGGTGGCGCAGTGGTTAAGGGCGCTGTACTGCAGCGCCAGCTGTGCCATCAGAGACTCGGGGTTCGCGCCCAGGCTCTGTCGTAACCGGCCGCGACCGGGAGGTCCGTGGGGCGACGCACAATTGGCCTAGCGTCGTCCGGGTTAGGGAGGGCTTGTCTCATCGCACACCAGCGACTCCTGTGGCAGGACGGGCGCAGTGCGTGCTAACCAGGGTTGCCAGGTACACGATGTTTCCTCCGGCACATTGGTGCGGCTGGCTTCCGGGTTGGATGTGCGCTGTGTTAAGAAGCAGTGCGGCTGGTTAGGTTGTGTATCGGAGGACGCACGACTTTCATCCTTCGTCTCTCCCGAGCTGTAGCGATGAGACAAGATAGTAGCTACTACAACAATTGGATACCACGAAATTGGGGAGAAAAAGGGGTAAAATTAAAAAATAATAAATAAAATAGTAGCCTAAGTGCGTGTGCGTGCGCGTCCGTGCATGTGCACACTGAGTTGTACTAAAGCCATAATACCCTTCTAACTCAAGTGTTGCTCTCTGACCCCCTGCTTTGTCTCTGCCCCTTCCCATGCTCTGATCAGGTGTTTGCAGCCTACGTGTTGTGTGGCGCCCAGGCGAAGGATGCTGTGAGGCTCACGCTAGAACAGATAGACGTGATCAACCGTATGTGTACAGAGAACCCGGAACTGGAGCTAGTTACATCTGCTGAAGGTATGATTCAGCCGCGGGACGATATTTTTTGGCCTGTAACATAATTATAATAATTTGTGCACTGCAAATTGACCACAAATAGGCCCAATAAGAGATAGTATTTGATTACATTGAGACATGATCATGTTTCTTTTTTTATTTGTGAGAATACTTGGGTTAGTTATTATATATTCTTTCTGAATTCCTGGTGATTTTAGTATTTGTTCCCCCTAAAAAAACTAAAAGTGTATGTGAATGTGTGTGGTTTCGTGTGCGAATGTCAGTGTAGTGTGTGTAAGTGAGTATATGCTGTATATAGTGTATACAGTATATAGTCTAGTGAGTGTGTATAGAGTCAGTGCAATATAGGGTCAATACAGATAGTCCAGGGTAACCATTTAATGAACTATTTAGCAGCCTTATGGCTTGGGGTAGAAGCACACACACACACACACACACACACTGTTGTTCTGAGAGCCGATGCTCCGGTACCGTTTGCAGGGCGGTGGCAGAGAAAACAGTCTATGGCTTGGGTGGCTAAAGTCTTTGGCAATGTCTGGGGCTTTCCTATGACACCGCCTGATATAGAGGTCCTGGATGGCAGGCAGCTTAGGCCAAGTGATGTACTGGGCCGTCCGCACCACCCTCTGTGAAGCTTTGCCTTTGCCATACCAAGTGATGATGCAGCCAGTCAAGATGCTCTCAATGGTGCAGCTGTAGAACTTGTTGAGGATCCGAGGGCACATGCCAAATCTTTTCAGCCTCCTGTGTGTGTGTGGACCATGTTAAGTCCATAGTGATGTGGATGCCAAGGAACTTGAAGCTCCCAGCCTGCTCCACTACAGCCCCAACGATGTGGATGGGGGCGTGCTCTCCGCCTTTTTCCTGTAGTCCACGATCAGTTCCTTACTGAGATTGAGGGAGAGGCTGTTGTCTCTGATCTCCTCCCAGTAGGATTTCTCATTGCCGTCGGAAATCAGGCCTACCACCATCACGTTGTCAGCAAACTTGATGATGGTTTTGGAGTCGTGCGTGACCACGCAGTCGTGGGTGAACAGGGAGTACAGGAGGGGACTGATCACACAACCCTTAGGGGCCCCTGTGTTGAGGGTCAGCATGGTGGAGGTGTTGTTGCCTACCCTCACCACCTGGGGCGGCCTGTCAGGAAGTCCAGGATTCAGTTGCAGAGGGAGGTGTTCAGTCCCAGGATCCCCAGCTTTGTGATGAGCTTGGAGGGGACGATGGTGTTGAACGCTGAGCTGTAGTCTATGAACAGTATTCTCTCATAGTTATTTCCCCTCTTATCCAGGTGGGAGAGAGCAGTGTGAAGTTTAATTGAGATTGCATCATCTGTTGGAGTGGGTCCAGGATGTCTGGGATGATGGTGTTGATGTGTGTCATGACCAGCCTTTCAATGCACTTCATAAATACAGATGCGAGTGGTACTGGACGATAGTCATTTAGGTAGGTTACCTTGGAGTTCATAGGAACAGGAACAATGGTGGGCAGCTTACATTTACATTTACATTTAAGTCATTTAGCAGACGCTCTTATCCAGAGCGACTTACAAATGTTTGGCTTACAGACTAGCAAAGGAGACACTTGCCAGCTGGTCTTCTGGCCCGTAATTTACACTCTCTGAAGTAATTTGATGGGTTTTCCAAATGGATCTTTCCACCAGTATATGGAAATGCGTGGACGTGTAAGTGGGTTGATGCCTGGTAAAAACATATTTCTGCCCAATTTACAGCAGTATGATGATGATGATGTGTGAGTGTGTATTGTGTGTGTATTCAACAGGACTAAATGACACTAAGAGGATAGCATGTCTGATCAGCATTGAGGGAGGTCATTCTATAGACAGCAGCCTGCCAACCCTGCGTATGTTTTACCAGCTGGGGGTTCGCTCCATGGCCCTCACACACACCTGCAACACGCCTTGGTGAGCACACACACGCACACACACACATGCACGCACGCACGCACGCACACACACACACACACACACACACACACACACACACACACACACACACACACACACACACACACACACACACACACACACACACACACACACACACACACACACACACACACACGAGCAAAAAGACAATATAGGAATAAGGTGGAATCATATTAAACAGGCTCCGACACCCGCCGCATGTGGCAGGGGCTACAGTCCATTACGGATTACAAAGGAAGACCAACCATGATCTGCCAAACGATGCCTTTCTACCAGACGAACTCAATGCATTATATAGTATGTGCGCTTTGTCAGTGACAACATCGAGCCAGGGGTGAGGGTCGTCACCGATCCAGAGGACTGGGTGATCTCGCTCTCCTAGGCCGACTTGAGAAGAGTCTTTAATCAGGTCACCTCCAGCAAGACCATGCGCCTCGATGGTATTCCAGGGCGCGTTGTCAGAGCATGCACAGAACAGCTGGCAGGCATATTCACAGTCATTTCCAACCTCTCCTTGTCCCAGTCTTTAATTCCCACGTTTTGAGATGACCACAATCCTCCCTGTTCCTAAGAACTCTAAGGCTTCACGCTACAATGATTACTGACTTGTAGTATTCACTTCATGAAGTGCTTTGAGAGACTGTTTATGGCACACATTATCTCTACCATCCCAGCCACCCTAGACCCAATCCGATTTGCATACCGCCCAAACAAATCCATAGACGATGCAATCTCTATTGCTCTCCACACTGTCCTCACCTACCTAGATAAGAGGAATACCTATGTGAGAATGCGGTTCATTGACTACAGCTCAGCGTTCAATCTCACCAATCTCACCACCAAGCATAAGGCTCTGGGTCTGAAAAGCTCCTTCTGCAACCGGATCCTGGTCTTCCTGACGGGCCGACCCCAGTTGGTGAGGGTAGACAACATCACCTCCACCACACTGACCCTCAACACAGGGGCTTAGTCCCCTCCTTTGCTTCCTGTTCACCCACAACTCTGTGACCACGCACGACTCCAACACAACGGTGGTAGGCCTTCACCCCAGCAGTGATGAGTCAGCCTACATGGAGGAGGTCAGTGACCTGGCAGTGTGGTGCCGGAGCAATAACCTCTCCCTCAACGCCAGCAAGACCAAGGAGCTGATCGAGGACTGCAGGAAACGGGGGGTGAGCACGCCGCCATCCACATCAACGTTGCGGCAATGGAGCAGGTAGACAGCTTGAAGTTCCTTAGTGTCCAAATCACTAAAGTCTTAAAATGGTCCAAACATACACGCACAGTCGTGAAGACGGCGTGACAGTGCCTTTTCCCCCTCAGGAGGTTTAAAAGGTTTGGCCCGTCAAATCCTGAAAGATTCTACAGCTCTACCATTGAGAGCATATTGACTAGTTGCATCATTGCTTGGTGTGGCAATAGCACCGCCCTCGATTGCATGGCACTACAGAGGGTTTAGGCAGAAAGCCCAATACATCACTAGGGCCGAGCTCCCTGCCATCCAGGACCTCTATTTCAGGCAGTATGAAAAGAAGACCCAGAAAATCGTCTAAGACCCCAACCACCCAAGCCATAGACTATTTTCTCTGCTACCGCATGGTAAGGGGTACCGGTGCATAAAGTCTGACACCAACAGGCTCTTGAACAGCTTCTATCCCCAAGCGATACAACTGATAAATAGCTACACGGACTGAGTTTACCTTGTATCTTTATTGACCTTTTATTTCAATATTTGCCCTCTCACAGAGCCCTACACACTCACACACACTGTCACTCCAACACACACAAACACTCACTCCATATTTTGCTCACTAACATATACATACAGTTGAAGTCGGAAGTTTACATACACTTAGGTTGGAGTCATTCAAACTTGTTTTTCAACCACTCCACAAATGTCTTGTTAACAAACTATAATTTTGGCAAGTTGGTTAGGACATCTACTTTGTGCATGACACAAGTCATTTTTCCAACAATTGTTTACAGACAGATTATTTCACTGTATCACAATTCCTGTGGATCAGACGTTTACATACACTAAGTTGACTGTGCCTTTACACAACTTGGAAAATTCCAGAAAATTATGTCATGGCTTTAGAAGCTTCTGATAGGCTAATTGACATAATTTGAGTCAATTGGAGTTGTACCTGTGGATGTATTTCAAGGCCTACCTTCAAACTCAGTGCCTCTTTGCTTGACATCATGGGAAAATCAAAAGAAATCAGCTAAGACCCCAGAAAAAATATTGTAGCCCTCCACAAGTCTGGTTCATCCTTGGGAGCAATTTCCAAACGCCTGAAAGTACCACGTTCAACTGTACAAACAATAGTATGCAAGTATAAACACCATGGGACCACGAAGACGTCATATCACTCAGGAAGGAGACGTGTTCTGTCTCCTAGAGATGAACGTACTTTGGTGAGAAAAGTGCAAATCAAGCCCAGAACAACCGCAAAGGACCTTGTGAAGATGCTGGAGAAAACAGGTACAAAAGTATCTATATCCACAGTAAAACGAGTCCAATATCGACATAACCAGAAAGGCCAGCTCAGCAAGGAAGAAGCCACTGCTCTAAAACCACCATAAAAAAGCCAGACAACGGTTTGCAACTGCACATGGAGACATACTTTTTGGAGAAATGTCCTCTGGTCTGATGAAACAAAAACAGAACTGTTTGGCCATAATGACCATTGTTATGTTTGGAGGAAAAAGGGGGAGGCTTGCAAGCTAAAGCATCATGTTGTGGGGGTGCTTTGCTGCAGGAGGGACTGGTGCACTTCACAAAATACATGGCATCATGAGGGAGGAAAATTAGGTGGATATATTGAAGCAACATCTCAAGACATCAGTCAGGAAGTTAAAGCTTGGTCGCAAATGGGTCTTCCAAATGGACAATGACAAGCATACTTCCAAAGTTGTGTCAAAATGGCTAAAGGACAACAAAGTCAAGGTATTGGAGTGGCCATCACAAAGCCCTGACCACAATCCTATAGAACATTTGTGGGCAGAACTGAAAAAGCGTGTGTGAGCAAGGAGGCCTACAAACCTGACTCAGTTACACCAGCTCTGTCAGGAGGAATGGGCCAAAATTCAACTTATTGTGGGAAGCTTGTGGAAGGCTACACAAAACGTTTGACCCAAGTTAAACAATTTAAAGGCAATACTACCAATTATTTTTTATTATTTATTTTTTTCACCTTTATTTAACCAGGTAGACTAGTTGAGAACAAGTTCTCATTTGCAACTGCGACCTGGCCAAGATAATACTAAGTGAGTGTATGTAAACTTCTGACCCACTGGGAATGTGATGAAAGAAATAAAAGCTGAAATAAATCATTCTCTCTACTATTATTCTGACATTTCACATTCTTAAAATAAAGTGGTGATTCTAACTGACCTAAGACAGGGAATTTTTACTAGGATTAAATATCAGGAATTGTAAAAGAAAACTGAGTTTAAATGTATTTGGCTAAGGTGTATGTAAACTTCCAACTTCAACTGTATATACTGACTCTACACACCTGCACACTCACTCACATGAAAGCTGCTGCTACTCTGTTTATCTTATATCCTGTTGCCTAGCTCCCTTACCCCTATACATATCTACCTTCATCACTCCAGTATCCCTGCACATGGAATATGGTATTGGATATGACTTTTTAAGTATTTCTTGTACAGTATGCTTACCTATTTACTTTATTGTGTATTTCGTATTTCTTATTCTTATTTCTTGTGTTTTTTTGTTGTTGTAATACATTGTTATTGATTATTGCATTGTTGGGTTTTTGAGTTCGCAAGAAAGGCATTTCACTGTATTTGTGCATGTGATATTAAAACTTACAGACACATGCACAATATTTGTTATATTTTGGTTTGACATCTTAGGTTCTTGCCTCTGGGCTATAACACAGTCATTTTTTTTATTGCTTCAGGGCTGAGTCCTCCTCAACAATTTATGATGTCTATCAAAGAGAAAATGACAGCCTAACAGACTTCGGTAAGGTAAGGTCAACCTTTAACACTAAGTCTGTGTTCAAGCCAATACTTGTAGCCTACGCTGGTCACTTCAGGCGTCATACTGGAGCGTAATGACATTTCGGCACACTTACGTCTTCAGGGACACCTGAAGTCAACAAGCTGGAGAGGTTACAACAAACTTTGTACAGTCAGTGCAGGTTGATCAGAAGCTCCGCCGGGGCGGTCCCTTCAGTCCTCTTATACACTGCTACACAGACAAGTTATATTTGCATGATTTACATGATTTATTATTCATCATTGGCTCCTGCATGTGATGGACCAATACCTCACGAGGCTTCCTCTCTCCAAGTTGAGACCTTGAAAGTGAAATACCTGAAATAACTGAAACAGCCAGAGTAATGTTCTGGGTGTACTGCCAAGTTGCTTATCAGTGATAGAGAGGATTCCTCCATACACGTTCAGTCAGTCACCCACATGAACCCATTCAAATGGTTATTAGAAAAGCAGCATTAATTTGATACACAAACATAACATTTTCCTTCACAGTCTCTAGGAGTTGTACACAAACATTCTTGATCCTTGACGATTTTTAGGGAGCTGTGTAAGACTGATGTGATCCTCAGTCACAACTGAGCGTTTTACTGTTTGTAGTGTTTACTGTTTGTAGTGTTTACTGTTTGTAGTGTTTACTGTCTGTAGATAAGTGGCACAGTGTTGTATGTTTTTCACTGTCAGCAGATATGCACAATGACGTACATAGAGCACGTAATATATAATTACTGGGAAACCTCACAGCAAGTGGTAACATGCTTTTCCTGTTCTCTCTCTCTCTCTCTCTCTCTCTCTCTCTCTCTCTCTCTCTCTCTCTCTCTCTCTCTCTCTCTCTCTCTCTCTCTATCTGTCTCTGTCTTTCTCTCTCACTCTCCCTCTCTCTCTCTCTCTCTCTCTCTCTCTCTCTCTCTCTCTCTCTCTCTCTCTCTATCTGTCTCTGTCTTTCTCTTTCCCTCTCTCCTCTCTCTCTCCCTCTCTCTCTCTCTCTCTCTCTCTCTGTCTCTCTCTCTCTCTCTCTCTCTCTCTCTCTCTCTCTCTCTCTCTCTCTCTCTCTCTCTCTCTCTCTCTCTCTCTCTCTCTCTCTCTCTCCCTCTCTCTCTCTCTCTCTCTCTCTCTCTCTCTCTCTCTCTCTCTCTCTCTCTCTCTCTCTCTCTCTCTCTCTCTCTCTCTCTCTCTCTCTCTCTCTCTCTCTCTCTATCTGTCTCTGTCTTTCTCTCTCCCTCCTCTCTCTCTCTCTCTCTCTCTCTCTCTCCCTCTCTCTCTCTCTCTCTCTCTCTCTCCCTCTCTCCCTCTCTCTCTGTCTTTCTCTCTCTCAGGATGTGGTGAAGGAGATGAACAGATTGGGGATGATAGTAGACCTGTCCCATAGTTCCTGGGCCACAGCCAGGGCAGTACTGCAGATCTCTAAGGCTCCAGTTATTTTCAGCCACTCCTCAGCCCATGCCGTGTGTAACCACAGCCGCAATGTTCCTGATGACCTGCTCCGCGAACTGGTGAGAGCCCTGGCAGGAACTCTCTGTCTCTCTCTCTTTCTCTCTCTCTCTAACACTCCTCCATCACTCCCCCTTTCAACCACCATCGGCACGGTCACTCATTGTGGGTGGCCTGTGTTTACTCCTTATCAGGAGAGTCTTTTGGAATTATATTTTGACGATGTCTCCTTTCTGCAATGTTTCTTTAATCCACTTGTCCTTTATGCGCATTTCCTGTTTTACAGTGCCTTCAGAAAGTATTCATACCCCTTGACTTATTCCACAATTTGTTGTGTTACAGCCTGAATTCAAATGGATTAAATATACAGTATGAGTCAAAGGTTTGCACACACCTACTCATTCCAGGGTTTTTCTTCATTTTTACTATTTTCTACATTATAGAATAATAGTGAATACATCAAAACTATGAAATAACACATATGGAATCATGTAGTAACCAAAAAAGTGTTAAACAAATCAACATATATTTAATATTTGAGATTCTTCAAAGTTGCCAACCTTTGCCTTGATGACAGCTTTGCACACTCTTGGCATTCTCTCAACCAGCTTCATGAGGTAGTAACCTGGAATGCATTTCAATTAACTGGTGTGCCTTGTTGAAAGTACATTTCTGGAATTTCTTCCTTCTTAATGCGTTTGAGCAAATCAGTTGTGTTGTGACAAGGTAGGGGTGGTGTTGCGCACTTCTATGAGTAGTGGGTGCGGAGTCAGGTGCACAGAGCAGGGGGTAAAGGACAATCGTGTTTATTCCAGCACAGAAAACTGTCACACCAAAACACCAGGCGCATACAAATGACCGGCCCAAAAACAGGATCCAAACAGCACAACTACAAAAATGAACAGAGGAACAAGCTCTCACAAACACAGGTGGACATAACTGTCTTAAATAGCCCTAACCAAAACCTAAACAAGAAACAGGTGTAACCAATAAGACAAAACTAACAGAAAAGGAAAAGTGGATCGGTGGCAGCTAATAGACCGGTGACGACGACCGCTGAGCGCCGCCCGAGCAGCAAGAGGAGCTACCTTCGGTGGGAGTCGTGACAGGTGGT
>NW_027010482.1:0-31460 GCF_036934945.1 Oncorhynchus masou masou
TTCATAGTGAATGATGACAGGTCCTACTGCCTGTAAACACACAGTCCAGTTCAAAGTGAATGATGGCAGGCCCTACTGCCTGTAAACACACAGTCCAGTTCATAGTGAATGATGGCAGGCCCTACTGCCTGTAAACACACAGATCCAGTTCAAAGTGAATGATGGCAGGCCCTACTGCCTGTAAACACACAGTCCAGTTCATAGTGAATGATGGCAGGCCCTACTGCCTGTAAACACACAGTCCAGTTCATAGTGAATGATGGCAGGCCCTACTGCCTGTAAACACACAGTCCAGTTCATAGTGAATGATGTCAGGCCCTACTGCCTGTAAACACACAGTCCAGTTCAAAGTGAATGATGGCAGGCCCTACTGCCTGTAAACACACAGTCCAGTTCATAGTGAATGATGTCAGGCCCTACTGCCTGTAAACACACAGTCCAGTTCATAGTGAATGATGACAGGCCCTACTGCCTGTAAACACACAGTCCAGTTCATAGTGAATGATGGCAGGCCCTACTGCCTGTAAACACACAGTCCAGTTCATAGTGAATGGTGGCAGGCCCTACTGCCTGTAAACACACAGTCCAGTTCATAGTGAATGATGTCAGGCCCTACTGCCTGTAAACACACAGTCCAGTTCATAGTGAATGATGACAGGCCCTACTGCCTGTAAACACACAGTCCAGTTCATAGTGAATGATGGCAGGCCCTACTGCCTGTAAACACACAGTCCAGTTCATAGTGAATGGTGGCAGGCCCTACTTCCTGTAAACACACAGTCCAGTTTATAGTGAATGATGGCAGGTCCTACTGCCTGTAAACACACAGTCCAGTTCATAGTGAATGATGACAGGCCCTACTGCCTGTAAACACACAGTCCAGTTCATAGTGAATGATGTCAGGCCCTACTGCCTGTAAACACACAGTCCAGTTCATAGTGAATGATGACAGGCCCTACTGCCTGTAAACACACAGTCCAGTTCATAGTGAATGATGACAGGTCCTACTGCCTGTAAACACACAGTCCAGTTCAAAGTGAATGATGGCAGGCCCTACTGCCTGTAAACACACAGTCCAGTTCATAGTGAATGATGTCAGGCCCTACTGCCTGTAAACACACAGTCCAGTTCAAAGTGAATGATGGCAGGCCCTACTGCCTGTAAACACACAGTCCAGTTCAAAGTGAATGATGGCAGGCCCTACTGCCTGTAAACACACAGTCCAGTTCAAAGAGAATGATGGCAGGCCCTACTGCCTGTAAACACACAGTCCAGTTCATAGTGAATGATGGCAGGCCCTACTGCCTGTAAACACACAGTCCAGTTCAAAGTGAATGATGGCAGGCCCTACTGCCTGTAAACACACAGTCCAGTTCAAAGAGAATGATGGCAGGGCCATGTGGCAAATGGCTTATTTGCATATAGGCCTACTGTATCTCTGATTGGCTATGGCTCACCGGTCTGCATTGGCTCCGTTCCTGGACAAGACAGATGTTGTCACACCTGCTCCAGCTCCTCCCCCTGACCCGTCATGGCCATCAGCGATTGTGGTCTCACCCCAGCAGATCCACCTCGTGTTGCCTTCCCCATATCTGTCAGGTTCCCATCTGTTCCCTGCTTCTGCATCGATTGCCATTATGTCCTTGTTTCCCTGTGTGCTGACTCATTTCCTGTCTGGTTGCACCTGTCTGTTCTGGCCATATTTCAGCTCCCGTATCAGCTTCTCATCTCAGCATCGGTCCTTTACAATATGTTTTTTTTAGGATTTAGTTGCTGCAGTGTCTATTAAGTGTCCAAACGCACAACCGCTTTCCCTGTCTGTATTGCTATAGAATTTTCACAAATGCCCAAGTATATGTGATTCCCAAACATTCTAAGAATTATTGATCATGTGAAAATGACCATATCTAGTGTTAAGAACCAATTCTTATTTTCAATAACAGCCTACTGGGGAACAGTGGGTCAACTGCCTTGTTCAAGGGCAGAACGACTGATTTTCTTACCTTGTCAGCTCGGGGATTCGATCTAGCAACCTTTCGGTTACTGGTCCAACGCTCTAACCACTGCCGCCCCATATCTAAGTGCTTGCGTGTCTGAAAATGAAAACATTTAATTAAGTGTCATATTCTCCCTGAGGGTGTATATGAACAGATTTTATGTTGCTAAAACGCTGTGAGTTCCACTTTCAGCTCTCACATCACCACTGGTTTCCCTTTTAGTCTCTTTACAGGCTGTCTTACTTAACGCTGCCACGGCCACAACAGTCAGACACTGTAATCCACAGACCTGTCTGAATGTCACGTCCTGACCTGAGTGTTCTTTGTTTTCTTTAAAACTTTTGGTTAAGTCAGGGTGTGACATGGGTGATGTATGTGTTTCTGTACTGTCTAGGGGTTTTGTAGGTTTATGGGGTTGTTTACCATCTCGTTGTTTATGTATGTCTATGGTTGCCTAGATTGGTTCTCAATTAGAGGCAGCTGTTTATCGTTGTCTCTGATTGGGAACCATATTTAGGCAGCCATATTCTTTGGGTATTTCTATTTTGATTGGCTTCCGGTACATTCTAATACCTTGTTTCTACACCTGCATTGCTTGCTGTTTGGGGTTTTAGGCTGGGTTTCTGTACAGCACTTTGAGATATCAGCTGATGTACGAAGGGCTATATAAATACATTTGATTTGATTTGATTTCCATATTCAAAATACACAGCGAAATGATTTGAATACCTCCCAGATTAGAAAAATATTTTTGGGGTATTGAAAAGACAGAGAACACACTGAACAATATAAACGCATCATGTAAAGTGTTGGTCCCATGTTTTCAAGAGCAGAAATAAAACATCTAAGAAATTGTTCATACTCTCAAAAAATGTATTTCTCTCAAATTTTGTTCACACATTTGTTTACATTCCTTAATAGTGAGGATTTCTCCTTTGCCAAGATAATCCATCCACCTGACGGGTGTGGCATATCAAGAAGCTGATTAAACAGCACGATCTTTAAACAGGCACACCTTGTGCTGGGGACAATAAAAGGCCACTCTAAAATGTACACAATGCCACAGATATCTCAGTTTTGAGGGAGCGTGCAATTGGCAAGCTGACTGCAGGAATGTCCACCAGAGCTGTTGCCAGAGAATTCAAGCTACATTTTTTATAACAAAAGCCGCCTCCAACGTTGTTTTAGAGAATTTGGCAGTACGTCCAACCGGCCTCACCACGTGTAACCACACCAGACCAGGACCTCCACATCCGGCTTCTTCACCTGCGGAATCGTCTGAGACCAGCCACCCGGACAGCTGATGAAAGTGTGGGTTTGCACAACCGAAGAATTTCTGCATAAACTGTCAGAAAGCGTCTCAGGGAAGCTCATCTGTGTGCTCGGCGTCCTCACCAGGGTCTTGACCTGACTGCAGTTTGGCATCGTAACCGACTTCAGTGGGAAAATGCCCACGCTCGATGGCCACTGGCACGCTGGAGAAATGTGCTCTTCACAGATGAATCACAGTTTCAACTGTGCCGGCCAGATGGCAGACCGCGTGTAAGGCGTTGTGTGGGCGAGTGGTTTGCTGATGTCAGCGTTGTGAACAGAGTGCCCCATGGTGGGGTTATGGTATGGGCAGGCATAAGCTACGGCCAACAAACACAATTGCATTTTATCGATGACAATTTGAATGCATAGAGAAACCATGACGAGATCCTGAGGCCCATTGTTGTGCCATTCATCCACTGCCATCACCTCATGTTTCAGCATGATAATACAAGGCCCCATGTCGCAAGGATCTGTACACAATTCCTGGAAGCTGAAAAAGTCCCAGTTCTTCCATGGCCTGCATACCCACCAGACATGTCACCCATTGAGCATGTTTGGGATGCTCTGGATCGACATGTACAACAGAGTGTTCCAGTTTCCTCCAATATCCAACAACTTCTCACAGCCATTGACAACATTCCACAGGCCACAATCCACAGCCTGATCAACTCTATGCATGAGGCAAATGGTGATCATACCAGATACTGAGTGATTTTCTGATCCAAACTCCTCTACCTTTTGTTTAAGGTATCTGTGACCAACACGTGCATATCTGTATTCCCAGTCATGTGAAATCCATAGATTAGGGCCTAATTTATTTATTTGAATTGACTGATTTCCTTATATGAAATGCAACTCAGTCAAATCTTTGAAATTGTTTCATGTTGCGTTTATATTTTTGTTCACAGTGTATATGAAGTCAGTGCTAGTTGTTTGTTCGTTTAGGCCTATAGCATCAGAACTATTTTTCTAAATAAGAGAACATTAACCCTTTTAACATCAGAACTAGAAAATAGATACATTTGTGGATTTTTCATTTTGCGGATGCCTTTTTTTCATTGTAGGACTTGTGGTTTCTAGCTGCACCAATCAAAGCAGTGGAGCATGGTCAAAACCATTCATCTTGGAGCGACGGGGGGGAGCTAGGTTTCAAAATGTATTCATATCACAAGCAAATTACCATTTATAAAATGGTAATATATATTTATAAATACAGACTCGCTAGCTAAAACACAAGTGAAACTTGGCAAATTATCCAATGGATTTATGATCATTTGCTGGTAAAGAAGTGGAGGTGCGTGACTTTGCACCCCCTATTTTTTTAATTTGCACAGACGGCGACAGTAAAATGCTGATTGGCTCAGCTCAGTCGCGACTCACGAAGAGGAAGAACTTTGTTTTCTGATGAATCAACATGCTGGTAGGAAGTAAATAAATAAAAATAAATAAATAAAATAATAAATAAAACCCCGAAAAGAAACGTAGACTGAAAAGTAGTAGTACGTCATCTCGTAGAGGAAGCCCACGGCGTTGACACGGAAAATACTTTGAATAAAAACAAGGATTATTAAATGTTATTAGAATGTTGTGCAACATCGTGGGTAAGCTATGGGCATCGTATTTCAGCAGCAGCAAAAAAAAAGTCAATTTCCGCTCTTGTGGGCGTTGAACGCCAGGTCTTTGTTGCCAGTATTGACTTCATTACCTCAGCAGCTGGTGCCAGCGCAGGCCAGGCCAGGGTTGGTTGCCAGTATTGACATCATTACCTCAGCAGCTGGTGCCAGCGCAGGCCAGGCCAGGGTTGGTTGCCAGTATTGACTTCATTACCTCAGCAGCTGGTGCCAGGCCAGGCCAGGGTTGGTTGCCAGTATTGACATCATTACCTCAGCAGCTGGTGCCAGCGCAGGCCAGGCCAGGGTTGGTTGCCAGTATTGACATCATTACCTCAGCAGCTGGTGCCAGCGCAGGCCAGGCCAGGGTTGGTTGCCAGTATTGACTTCATTACCTCAGCTGCTGGTGCCAGGCCAGGCCAGGGTTGGTTGCCAGTATTGACATCATTACCTCAGCAGCTGGTGCCAGCGCAGGCCAGGCCAGGGTTGGTTGCCAGTATTGACATCATTACCTCAGCAGCTGGTGCCAGCGCAGGCCAGGCCAGGGTTGGTTGCCAGTATTGACATCATTACCTCAGCAGCTGGTGCCAGCGCAGGCCAGGCCAGGGTTGGTTGCCAGTATTGACTTCATTACCTCAGCAGCTGGTGCCAGCGCAGGCCAGGCCAGGGTTGGTTGCCAGTATTGACTTCATTACCTCAGCAGCTGGTGCCAGCGCAGGCCAGGCCAGGGTTGGTTGCCAGTATTGACTTCATTACCTCAGCAGCTGGTGCCAGCGCAGGCCAGGCCAGGGTTGGTTGCCAGTATTGACTTCATTACCTCAGCAGCTGGTGCCAGCGCAGGCCAGGTCAGGGTTGGTTGCCAGTATTGACTTCATTACCTCAGCAGCTGGTGCCAGCGCAGGCCAGGGTTGGTTGCCAGTATTGACTTCATTACCTCAGCAGCTGGTGCCAGCGCAGGCCAGGGTTGGTTGCCAGTATTGACTTCATTACCTCAGCAGCTGGTGCCAGACCAGGGTTTGCCAGAGAGAGGGGAGCAGCAGGAAAGATGTGCTCCGCTGGGGATTTCCTTTGTCTAGCCCGCCTGCCTGAGCCCAACGTAGAACCCCCCCTTGCCATGCTCTGATCCTTCATGTGATTCAGCCTCTAATGAGGGATGAGGGAACTGCTGCTGTGCTGTTTCTCGCAGAGCAGGAAGCACACACTCACAGACACGTTATGATTCTGCCCATGGTGTTATCCCGGCTGTTGTTGTTAAAGGGAAATGTTTAAAAAAAAAAAAAAATGTCAACTTCATATTTATCATCTCCAGCACCACCCCAACATCAACATACTGTATGTGAAAATGGAGAGTTCCTATGTTTTGTGGAGGGAAAAATAGAGGAAGATACAGTGCCTTAGGAATGTTTTCAGACCCCTTACCTTGTTCCACATTTTGTTAGGTTACAGCCTTATTCTAAAATGTATAAAATTGTTTTTTCCCTCATCAATCTAGACACAATAACCCATATTGACAAAGCAAAAACATTTTTTTAAATATTTCTGCTCATTTATAAATAACAGAAAAAAAATGAAATCACATTACCATAAGTATTCAGACCCTTCACTCAGTACTTTGTCTGAGGTCCTGAGTGCTCTGGAGCAGGTTTTCATCAAGGATCTCTCTGTACTTTGCTCTTATACAGTTGAAAGTCTGAAGTTTTCACGCACCTTAACCAAATACATTTAAACACAGTTTTTCACAACTCCTGACATTTAATCCTATTAACAATTCCCTGTCTTAGGTCAGTTAGGATCACCACTTTATTTTAAGAATGTGAAATGTCAGAATAATAGTAGAGAGAATGATTTATTTCAGCTTTTATTTCTTTCATCACATTCCCAGTGGGTCAGAAGTTTAGATACACTCAATTAGTGTTTGGTAGCATTGCCTTAAAATTGTTTAACTGGGGTCAAACGTTTCGGGTAGCCTTCCACAAGCTTCTCACAATAAGTTAGGTGAATTTTGGCCCATTCCTCCTGACGTAACTGAGTCAGGTTTGTAGGCCTCCCTGCTCGCACACACTTTTTCAGTTCTGCCCACAAATTTTCTATACGATTGAGGGCAGGGCTTTGTGATGGTCACTCCAATACCTTGACTTTGTTGTCCTTAAGCCATTTTGCCACAACTTTTGAAGTACGCTTGGGGTCATTGTCCATTTGGAAGACCCATTTGCGACCAAGCTTTAACTTTCTGACTGATGTCTTGAGATGTTGCTTCAATATATCCACATAATTTTTCTTCCTCATTATGTCATCTATTTTGTGAAGTGCACCAGTCCCTCCTGCAGTAAAGCACCCCCACAACATGATGCTGCCACTGCCATGCTTCACGGAGGATGGTGTTCTTCGACTTGCTCATTTTTCCTCCAAACATAACGATGGTCATTATGGCCAAACAGTTATATTTTTGTTTCATCAGACCAGAGGACATTTCTCCAAAAAGTACGATATTTGTCCCCATGTGCAGTTGCAAACCGTAGTTTGGCTTTTTATGGCGGTTTTGGAGCGTGGCTTCTTCCTTGCTGATCGGCCTTTCAGGTTATGTTGATATAGGACTCGTTTTACTGTGGATATAGATACTTTGTACCTGTTTCCTCCAGTATCGTCACAAGGTCATTTGATGTTGTTCTGGGATTGTTTTGCACTTTTCGCACCAAAGTACGTTCATTTCTAGGAGACAGAACTTGTCACCTTCCTGAGCGTTATGATGGCTCTGCGGTCCCATGGTGTTTATACGTGTGTACTATTGTTTGTACAGATGAACGTGGTACCTTCAGGAATTTGGAAATTGCTCCCAAGGATGAACGAGACTTGTGGAGATCTACAATTTTCTTCTGAGGTCTTGGCTGATTTCTTTTTATTTTCCCATGATGTCAAGCAAAGAGGCACTGAGTTTGAATGTAGGCCTTGAAATACATCCACACGTACACCTCCAATTGACTCAAATTATATCAATTAGCCTATCAGAAGCTTCTAAAGCCATGACATCATTTTCTGGAATTTTCCAAGCTGTTTAAAGGCACAGTCAACTTAGTGTATGTAAACGTCTGAACTACTGTTATTGTGATAGTGAATTATAAGTGAATTAATCTGTCTGTAAACAATTGTTGGAAAAATTACTTGTGTCATGCACAAAGTAGATGTCCTAAACGACCCGCCAAAACTAAAGTTTGTTAACAAGAAATTTGTGGAGTGGTTGAAAAACTAGTTTTAATCCAACCTAAGTGTATGTAAACTTCTGACTTCAACTATATAACTATACAGATGTGTGGTTTTCCTAATCATGTCCAATCAAGTTGGACTCCAGTTGTAGGAACATCTCAAGGATGATCAATGGAAACAGGATTCACCTGAGCTCAATTTTGAGTCTCATAGCAAAGGGTCTGAAGAGTTATGTAAATAAGGTATTTCTGTGTTTCATTTTTGCAAAATTGGCAAAAAAAATACAATTTTAGAATAAACCTGTAGCATAACAAAATGTGGAAAATGTCAAAGGGTCTGAATACTTTCCAAAGGCACTGTATGGGTTTCCAATGACATTATCAACCAATTAGTAGACGATCAGTTGTCATGGCCGTCAAAAGAAGTGGACCAAAGTGCAGGTGGTGAGCGTACATTTTCCTTTTTATTTCAAAATGTCGCCAACAAAACAACAAACGAAAAACAACCGTGAAGCTTACAGGGCATTAGTGCCACAAAAAAAGTTAACTTCTCACCCTGACAGGAGGGAAAAAGGGCTACCTTAGTATGGTTCCCAATCAGAGACAACGATAGACAGCTGTCCCTGATTGAGAACCATACCCGGCCAAAACATAGAAATACAAAATCGTAGAAAACAAAAACATAGAATGCCCACCCCAAATCACACCCTGGCCAAATCAAATAAAGACATAAAAAGGCTGTCTAAGGTCAGGGCGTGACATCAGTAGAGCATTTTGTAGGAAATGCCTCTTCATAAATGGTTAAAATCACACGATGCATGGGTTGGTGCTGGAGATTTCTAAAAAAAATGAATTTTTTTTGCCAGAGCAAGGTAGTGTGTCATTGCTGTTGTGCATAAATGCTTCAACCGCATGTATCCTGCCTCGTATATCCTGTCTCGTGTAACCTGTCTCGTATATCCTTCCTCGTATATCCTGTCTCGTGTAACCTGTCTTGTATATCCTGCCTCGTATATCCTGTCTCGTATATCCTGCCTCGTATATATCCTGTCTCGTATATCCTGTCTCGTATATCCTGCCTCGTATATCCTGTCTCGTATATCCTGTCTCGTATATCCTGCCTCGTAAATCCTGTCTCGTATATCCTGCCTCGTATATCCTGTCTCGTATATCCTGCCTCGTATATCCTGCCTCGTATATCCTGCCTCGTATATCCTGCCTCGTATATCCTGCCTCGTATATCCTGCCTCGTATATCCTGTCTCGTATATCCTGCCTCGTATATCCTGTCTCGTATATCCTGCCTCGTATATCCTGTCTCGTGTAACCTGTCTCGTATAACCTGCCTCGTATATCCTGTCTCGTATATCCTGTCTCGTATATCCTGTCTCGTATAACCTGCCTCGTATATCCTGTCTCGTATATCCTGTCTCGTATAACCTGTCTCGTATATCCTGTCTCGTGTAACCTGCCTCGTATATCCTGCCTCTTGTAACCTGCCTCGTGTAACCTGCCTCGTATATCCTGTCTCGTGTAACCTGCCTCGTATATCCTGTCTCGTGTATCCTGTTTAATTTATCCTGTCTCATATATCCTGCCTGGTATATTTTGTCTCGTGTAACCTGCCTCGTATATCCTGCCTCGTATATCCTGTCTCGTGTAACCTGTCTCGTGTATCCTGCCTCGTGTAACCTGCCTCGTATATCCTGTCTCGTATATCCTGTCTCGTGTAACCTGTCTCGTGTATCCTGCCTCGTGTAACCTGCCTCGTATATCCTGTCTCGTGTAACCTGTCTCGTGTATCCTGCCTCGTGTAACCTGCCTCGTATATCCTGTCTCGTATATCCTGTCTCGTGTAACCTGTCTCGTGTATCCTGCCTCGTTTATCCTGCCTCGTATATCCTGCCTCTTATATCCTGTCTCGTGTAACCTGCCTCGTATATCCTGTCTCGTATATCCTGCCTCGTATATCCTGTCTCGTGTAACCTGTCTCGTGTAACCTGCCTCGTATATCCTGTCTCGTATATCCTGCCTCGTATATCCTGTCTCGTGTAACCTGCCTCGTATATCCTGTCTCGTGTAACCTGCCTCGTGTAACCTGCCTCGTATATCCTGTCTCGTGTAACCTGCCTCGTATATCCTGTCTCGTGTAACCTGTCTCGTGTAACCTGCCTCGTATATCCTGTCTCGTATATCCTGCCTGGTATATTTTGTCTCGTGTAACCTGCCTCGTATATCCTGTCTCGTGTAACCTGCCTCGTATATCCTGTCTCGTATATCCTGCCTGGTATATTTTGTCTCGTGCAACCTGCCTCGTGTAACCTGTCTCGTGTATCCTGCCTCATGTAACCTGCCTCGTATATCCTGTCTCGTATATCCTGTCTCGTATATCCTGCCTCGTATAACCTGTCTCGACAGTCTCTTCTTTTTTAACTCCAGTGCTGCCTTGTTTGCCTGCCAAAGTGACCTGGAAATTAGGAGTGTCATTTTGTTTGCCGAAATTAAATGCTTGGGTACATTTTGAGAGTTATAATGTCTATGTAGATGATTGCTTTCTCTAGTGTGAAATCAAATGTGACGTCGGGCGTCTAAATGCCAGCTATCCAAAAGCGAGTCCGACCTTAGCCTCGTATAAGTGCCTTGTAGTCATAAGTAATGCGTGTCATTTTGCCATGCGAGATGATTTAGACTTTCTATCTGGGGCAAGCTAACGGAACCAAGACCAAAGTATGGTATGCCTGCTGGTGCTGACGGCCAGGGGGGGGGGACCAGAGAGTTTGCTGATGCTGACGGCCGGGGGTGGGGGGGACCAGAGAGTTTGCTGGTGCTGACGGGGTGGGGGGGGACCAGAGAGTTTGCTGGTGCTGATGGTCGGGGGGTGGGGGGGGGCAGAGAGTTTGCTGGTGCTGACGCCCGGGGGTGGGGGGGGACCAGAGAGTTTGCTGGTGCTGACGGGGTGGGGGGACCAGAGAGTTTGCTGGTGCTGATGGTCGGGGGGGGCAGAGAGTTTGCTGATGCTGACGGCCGGGGGGTGGGGGGGGACCAGAGAGTTTGCTGGTGCTGATGGTCGGGGTGGGGGGTGGGGCGGAGAGTTTGCTGGTGCTGACGGCCGGGGGGGGCAGAGAGTTTGCTGGTGCTGACGGCCGAGGGTGGGGGGGGACCAGAGAGTTTGCTGGTGCTGATGGCCGAGGGGGGGGGGGGACCAGAGAGTTTGCTTGCATCATCAACCCCGTCGCTCCAGTACACACAGTCAGGGCCAGGAGAAGAACCGGTTGTGGCATGTCTCGTCGTTACGTTGACCATACTTTTATACCACAGCGCTTGGACCGGTTTCATGTTTTATACAATCTATGGTCCAAGTCCTTTCAGCTGACAACGGAAGCAAAGAAGCCGTTTGAGACTGTTTGGACGTGACCCAGACAGACCGTCTGCCCAGTGGAGTGAGATGGTCATGCCGGTTTTAGTCATCTCCTCAGTTTCTAACCCACTCAGCCCCTGGCCCGGCCAGCTCTAATCTATGCTGCCCACCCAGCCCCTGGCCAGGCCAGCTCTGATCTATGCTGCCCACCCAACCCCTGGCCAGGCCAACTCTAATCTATGCTGCCCACCCAACCCCTGGCCAGGCCAGCTCTGATCTATGCTGCCCACCCAACCCCTGGCCAGGCCAGCTCTGATCTATGCTGCCCACCCAGCCCCTGGCCAGGCCAGCTCTGATCTATGCTGCCCACCCAACCCTGGCCAGGCCAGCTCTGATCTATCCTGCCCACTCAACCCCTGGCCAGGCCAGCTCTGATCTAAGCTGCCCACCCAACCTCTGGCCAGGCCAGCTCTGATCTATGCTGCTCACCCAAACCCTGGCCAAGCCAGCTCTGATCTATGCTGCCCCCCCAGCCCCTGGCCTGTGCGAACCCATCCTCTGCCTCTGCTCTGTAACAGGCAGACTCATTTGGGGTGAAATAGCTGGTCTGGTTCTGGACTTGTAGCTGGTCTGGTTCTGGACGTGTACCTGGTCTGGTTCTGGACTTGTAGCTCGTCTGGTTCTGGACTTGTAGCTGGTCTGGTTCTGGACTTGTAGCTGGTCTGGTTCTGGATGTGTAGCTGGTCTGGTTCTGGACTTGTAGCTGGTCTGGTTCTGGACTTGGATCTGGTCTGGTTCTGGACATGTAGCTGGTCTGGTTCTGGATGTGTAGCTAGTCTGGTTCTGGACTTGTAGCTGGTCTGGTTCTGGACTTGTAGCTGGTCTGGTTCTGGACGTGTAGCTGGTCCGGTTCTGGACTTGTAGCTGGTCTGGTTCTGGACGTGTAGCTGGTCTGGTTCTGGACTTGTAGCTGGTCTGGTTCTGGACGTGTAGCTGGTCTGGTTCTGGACTTGTAGCTGGTCTGGTTCTGGACGTGTAGCTGGTCTGGTTCTGGACATGTAGCTGGTCTGGTTCTGGATGTGTAGCTAGTCTGGTTCTGGACTTGTAGCTGGTCTGGTTCTGGACGTGTAGCTGGTCTGGTTCTGGACTTGTAGCTGGTCTGGTTCTGGACGTGTAGCTGGTCTGGTTCTGGACTTGTAGCTGGTCTGGTTCTGGACGTGTAGCTGGTCTGGTTCTGGACTTGTAGCTGGTCTGGTTCTGGACGTGTAGCTGGTCTGGTTCTGGACTTGTAGCTGGTCTGGTTCTGGACGTGTAGCTGGTCTGGTTCTGGACTTGGAGCTGGTCTGGTTCTGGACGTGTAGCTCGTCTGGTTCTGGACTGGGCCCATGGACATGGCTGGTAAACTAAGTCAACTCAGTCAGAATACCCACTATACAACCTGATTGAAAGGCAGTTAAACACATGGCTGGCTGGCTGGCAAGACCTGGCACCTTGTAAGCCTGTGTACACACACACTGAGAGAAAGACTAACACTCACACGCTGACACACACACACACACAATTACTCACTTACTCACTCATGCAGGGACGGACTCAAATACGCACACACCCTCGCTTTGTACCTCTCACTTTCACTCTGTCCCTCTCACTCTGTCCCTCTCCCACAGTCCCTCTCCCTCTGTACCTCTCCCTCTGTCCCTCTCCCTCTGTCCCTCTCCCTCTGTCCATCTCCCTCTGTCCATCTCCCTCTGTCCCTCTCACTCTGTCCCTCTCCGTCTGTCCCTCTCCCTCTGTCCTGCTCCCGCTGTCCCTCTCCCGCTGTCCCTCTCACTCTGTCCCTCTCACTCTGTCCCTCTCCCTCTGTCCCTCTCACTCTCTCCCTCTGTCCCTGTCCCTCTGTCCCTCTCCCTCTGTCCCTCTCCGTCTGTCCCTCTCCCTCTGTCCCTCTCCGTCTGTCCCTCTCACTCTGTCCCTCTCACTCTCTCCCTCTGTCCCTGTCCCTCTGTCCCTCTCCCTCTGTCCCTCTCCGTCTGTCCCTCTCCCTCTGTCCCTCTCCGTCTGTCCCTCTCACTCTCTCCCTCTGTCCCTGTCCCTCTGTCCCTCTCCGTCTGTCCCTCTCCCTCTGTCCCTCTCCGTCTGTCCCTCTCACTCTGTCCCTCTCACTCTCTCCCTCTGTCCCTCTCCGTCTGTCCCTCTCCCTCTGTCCCTCTCCGTCTGTCCCTCTCACTCTCTCCCTCTGTCCCTCTCCCTCTGTCCCTCTCCGTCTGTCCCTCTCCCTCTGTCCCTCTCCGTCTGTCCCTCTCACTCTCTCCCTCTGTCCCTCTCCGTCTGTCCCTCTCACTCTGTCCCTCTCACTCTCTCCCTCTGTCCCTGTCCCTCTGTCCCTCTCCCTCTGTCCCTCTCCGTCTGTCCCTCTCCCTCTGTCCCTCTCCGTCTGTCCCTCTCCCTCTGTCCCTCTCCGTCTGTCCCTCTCCCTCTGTCCCTCTCCGTCTGTCCCTCTCCCTCTGTCCCTCTCCGTCTGTCCCTCTCACTCTCTCCCTCTGTCCCTGTCCCTCTGTACCTCTCCCTCTGTACCTCTCCCTCTGTCCCTCTCCCGCTGTCCCTCTCCCGCTGTCCCTCTCACTCTGTCCCTCTCACTCTCTCCCTCTCCGTCTGTCCCTCTCCCTCTGTCCCTCTCCGTCTGTCCCTCTCACTCTCTCCCTCTGTCCCTGTCCCTCTGTACCTCTCCCTCTGTACCTCTCCCTCTGTCCCTCTCCCGCTGTCCCTCTCCCGCTGTCCCTCTCACTCTGTCCCTCTCCCTCTATCCCTCTCCGTCTGTCCCTCTCCCTCTGTCCCTCTCCGTCTGTCCCTCTCACTCTCTCCCTCTGTCCCTCTCCGTCTGTCCCTCTCACTCTGTCCCTCTCACTCTCTCCCTCTGTCCCTGTCCCTCTGTCCCTCTCCCTCTGTCCCTCTCCGTCTGTCCCTCTCCCTCTGTCCCTCTCCGTCTGTCCCTCTCCCTCTGTCCCTCTCCGTCTGTCCCTCTCCCTCTGTCCCTCTCCGTCTGTCCCTCTCCCTCTGTCCCTCTCCGTCTGTCCCTCTCACTCTCTCCCTCTGTCCCTGTCCCTCTGTACCTCTCCCTCTGTACCTCTCCCTCTGTCCCTCTCCCCGCTGTCCCTCTCCCGCTGTCCCTCTCACTCTGTCCCTCTCACTCTGTCCCTCTCCGTCTGTCCCTCTCACTCTCTCCCTCTGTCCCTCTCCCGCTGTCCCTCTCACTCTGTCCCTCTCACTCTGTCCCTCTCACTGTGTCCCTCTCACTCTGTCCCTCTCACTCTGTCCCTCTCACTGTGTCCCTCTCACTCTGTCCCTCTCACTCTGTCCCTCTCACTCTAACATCCTATAGGCTTCTTTGTCTAAGAGTGAGTGAGAGGCAGAGTGATGTAACTGTCTATTCCTCTGTGCAAAGAGATCAGGGCATCCACTCTGCGTTAGCAGCCTGACAGAACAAAGAGGAACAACAGGCCTCTGCAAGACTACACAGCCCAGGGCCCACACAGTGCCACACACACACATATACACACATTTACATACACACATACATACACAACAGGGATTGAAAGAGAAGGATACAGAGGACTGAAAGCTTCAGTTTGGCCACTCTGTTTTTGAACGAGGCAGTTCTATTTCATGTGTAGTGATGCTGCCCTTTCCAGGCATGGCCTGTCGTGGGTCTCTCAGTGGGGTTTTTGGGTAATATGTGCCATTGAGCAGACGATTTTATCCAAAGCGACTTACAGTCATGCGTGCATACATTTATACGTTATGGGTGGTCCCAGGAAGGATTCAATATCTAAGCTACTGTATCAACCAACAATGTATGAGTTCATGTCATCATACAGCATACGAGTCATGCATGACGTGAAATGCAATCAAGCATTTTATTTTTTTATATAAATAATAAAAGCGATCATTGAAAAAGTAACGTTAACCATAAATTGGCCTAAACCGAAGCATTTCAAATTTATTCCACACATTTGACTTTCCTCGTACCCCCTGAGCAAGAATTTAGTTAGATATTACTGCACTGTTGGAGCCAGAAACACAAGCATTTAGTTAGATATTACTGCACTGTTGGAGCCAGGAACACAAGCATTTGGTTAGATATTACTACACTGTTGGAGCTAGGAACACAAGCATTTAGTTAGATATTACTGCACTGTTGGAGCTAGGAACACAAGCATTTAGTTAGATATTACTGCACTGTTGGAGCTAGGAACACAAGCATTTAGTTAGATATTACTGCACTGTTGGAGCTAGGAACACAAGCATTTAGTTAGATATTACTGCACTGTTGGAGCCAGAAACACAAGCATTTGGTTAGATATTACTGCACTGTTGGAGCTAGGAACACAAGCATTTAGTTAGATATTACATATAAAACCTTATTTTTTCATCAAACATTGTGAATAACTCACCACAGGTTAATGAGAAGGGTGTGCTTGAAAGGAGGCACATAACTCTGCAATGTTGGGTTGTATTGGAGAGAGTGTCAGTCTTAAATAATTTTCCACACACAGTCTGTGCCTGTATTTCGTTTTCATGCTAGTGAGGGCCAAGAATCCACTCTCACATTGGTACGTGGTTGCAAAGGGCATCAGTGTCTTAACAGTGCGATTTGCCAAGGCAGGATACTCTGAGCGCAGCCCGATCCAGAAATCTGGCAGTGGCTTCTGATTAAATTCAATTTCACAGAACCGCTTGTTGCAATTTGAGGCTCTCTTGTTCAGATATTGGTAAGTGGACTGGAGGCAGGGCATGAAAGGGACAACGAATCCAGTTTGTGTTGTCCGTTGAGGGAAAGTACCCAACTCACTCAGGTGCTTTGCTATGTCACATTTGACATTGTCCGTAAGCTTGAGTTAATTTGCACACAAGAAATCATACAATCATACGTGAGAAACTCGTCATCATGCAAGCAGTCAGACAAGTGAAAATGATGGTCAGTAAAGAACATTTCAATTTAAAAAAAAAGTGTCAACACTTTTCCCCTTGATAACTAGCGCACTTCTGTATGTTGTAGAAGCGTTACATGGTCGCTGCCCATATCATTGCGTGGTGCAGAAAATACATGAGAGTTCAGGGTCCATTTTCACTGTAGTGTCCAAAACATCTTTCAAGCTGTCAGGCATTCCCTTGGCAGCAAGATGCTGCAGTTTACCCAAGAGCCTCTCGGTGGATGCTGCAGTTTACCCAAGAGCCTCTCTGTGGATGCTGCAGTGGACCCAAGAGCCTCTCTGTGGATGCTGCAGTGGACCCAAGAGCCTCTCTGTGGATGCTGCAGTGGACCCAAGAGCCTCTCTGTGGATGCTGCAGTGGACCCAAGAGCCTCTCGGTGTATGCTACAGTGGACCCAAGATGCTGCAGTGTACCCAAGAGCCTCTCGGTGGATGCTGCAGTGTACCCAAGAGCCTCTAGGTGGATGCTGCAGTGGACCCAAGAGCCTCTCGGTGGATGCTGCAGTGGACCCAAGAGCCTCTCGGTGTATGCTACAGTGGACCCAAGATGCTGCAGTGTACCCAAGAGCCTCTCGGTGGATGCTGCAGTGTACCCAAGAGCCTCTCGGTGGATGCTGCAGTGTACCCAAGAGCCTCTCGGTGGATGCTGCAGTGTACCCAAGAGCCTCTCGGTGGATGCTGCAGTGTACCCAAGAGCCTCTCGGTGGATGCTGCAGTGGACCCAAGAGCCTCTCGGTGGATGCTGCAGTGTACCCAAGAGCCTCTAGGTGGATGCTGCAGTGGACCCAAGAGCCTCTCGGTGGTTGCTGCAGTGTACCCAAGAGCCTCTCGGTGGATGCTGCAGTGTAGCCAAGAGCCTCTCGGTGAATGCTACAGTGTAGCCAAGAGCCTCTCGGTGGATGCTACAGTGTAGCCAAGAGCCTCTCGGTGGATGCCGCAGTGTACCCAAGAGCCTCTCGGTGGATGCTGCAGTGTAGCCAAGAGCCTCTCAGTGGTTGCTGCAGTGTAGCCAAGAGCCTCACGGTGAATGCTGCAGTGTACCCAAGAGCCTCTCGGTGGATGCTGCAGTGTACCCAAGAGCCTCTCGGTGGATGCTGCAGTGTACCCAAGTGGTGTCGGGAACAACTGCTTACATGCGCGTTACCACTCCACTATGTCTCCCTGTCATGGCTTTTGGCCATAAGTACCGATACCAACACATCCTGACCACCAAAGTCCCATTGATGTCACAAAGCTGTCCAGTACTTTAAAAATATCCTTTCCTGTTGTCCTGGTTTCCAGCAGTTTGCAGAAGAGGATGTCTTCCTTAATTGACCCCCATAATCGTAACGGGACATATACCAGGAGCTGTGCCAGGCCCACCACGTCTGTTGACTCATCCAGCTGTAACGCATAGAATTCACAGGCTTGTATGCAAAGCATTAATTGTTTCAAAACATCTCCTGCCACATCACTGATGCGTTGTGAAACAGTGTTGTTTGATGAAGACATTGTCTGTATAGTTTTTGGCCTTTTCCCCCAGCATTGTTCCAGACATACCGTTGGCAGCAGGAAGAATTAAGTCCTCCACTATAGTATGGTGCTTGCCTGTCCTGGCCACCTGGTAGCTCACCTTATAAGACTCTTCTAGCCCCTTCTTATTAATGGTATCTGTTTCTTTTATACGTCTTACTACTCAAAAGTTGTCTTAATTCCTGCTCCAAAAACTCCCGTGGCTTATTCTTCAATAATGTTTCATTTCTAATTGTCTGAGCAAGAGTGAAGGTTTCCTGCGAGAGAGTAACGATTAATGTGATTGGATGAGTAACGGTTAAAGTGATTGGATGAGTAACGGTTAATGTGATTGGATGTTCATTATTTAACTAGGCTTTCTGTATTTGACATTGTGTTATTATTTCTCTGAACATTAGATGGTTTAATTTTATTTTTGGCAGTGAAACGAGGCTACTCGGGCGAGAGAGAGAAAACAAAACTCTCCCAAATGTATAGCCCCGTTGGAAAATATAAATGTACTGTTTGAAAATGTGAATCACATTTTTATGTGGTGTACCCCCAACGGCAATGTGCGTACCCCAGTTTGGGAATAGCTGTAACAGGGGCCTTGTCAATAGGTTTAGCCGTCATGCTTTAAAAAGTTAGTACCCTCAGAGATTTCGATACCGAACACAAGGCCACGTCTAGTAGTCGTCTAGCTGACTTTCGTCCCTTGACAACTCCATATCACGTCCTCCCATTCTCAGAGAACACAGTCCTCTAACACAAGGCTTATGTAAATGTCTCTCTCTGTCTGTCTCTGTCCATCCTGACATTTAGGAGCACACAAAGACATTTAGGAGCACACAGACATGTATGTCTTTCTCTGTCTTGCTCTCTCTCTCTCTGTCTGTCTCTGTCTCTCTCTCTCTGTCTGTCTCTGTCCATCCTGACATTTAGGAGGACACAAAGACATTTAGGAGCACACATAGACATTTAGGAGCACACAAAGACATTTAGGAGCGCACAGACATTTAGGAGCACACAAAGACATTTAGGAGCACACAAAGACATTTTGGAGCACACAAAGACATTTAGGAGCGCACAAAGACCTATAAGAGCACAATGAAAGTATTTGAGTGTGTTTTTATGATAAGAAATAAATAAATAAATAACAAAAAAGTTCACGAGTAAAAGTGTTTTAGGAGTGGTCCATGCTCAGTAAAGTACAATGTACCCTCAAATATCTGAGTCACTTGGGTGACCTTACCGTGGTAACGGTGGGATTGGCATGTCTGTCCGTCCGTCTGTCTCTCGAGGCGAGATTGTCTGACATCCCTTTGCTAGTAGCAGTTGAGAAAACTCAAGCGTAACGTTGAACAACAACCTAGCGTGTGAAGAGAAGATGTAAATAGCCAAGAAACACGAGGACAAAGTCACACTTCTGTAGACTTTTGGGTAAATTCGACCAACTTCTATGCCTGTGCGCTTCTTTAACGGTATCTTTCAGCACATCCCTCACAGTGCGCCCCAGGTTTTATGTGAATCTACCTTGTTCTTTGCATAGAAATAAGAAAGCGTTCATATTTCTATGGTTATTTGTGTACTGTAGCTACCAGCAATGAAACAAAACTGGCTATAAATCACAACTCCCGCTTGTGCTTTTTTCATCTATTTTTCTATTTTTAGGAGTATATGCAAGTAAAATGGTTGTACTGTAGAGACCTGAAAATTCACACACAGAGACAATGAAGGAGCGTCAGGCTCTCCTTCCTCCGCAGCGCACATAAATCACACTGACCACAGGTACCGGGAGGTGGGACAGACTGCAGACACTTTGTGACTGACAGGCATCTGTCCTATCAGTGTTTCCCTTTGTGACTGACAGGCATCTGTCCTATCAGTGTTTCCCTTTGTGACTGACAGGCTTCTGTCCTATCAGTGTTTCCCTTTGTGACTGACAGGCATCTGTCCTATCAGTGTTTCCCTTTGTGACTGACAGGCTTCTGTCCTATCAGTGTTTCCCTTTGTGACTGACAGGCTTCTGTCCTATCAGTGTTTCCCTTTGTGACTGACAGGCATCTGTCCTATCAGTGTTTCCCTTTGTGACTGACAGGCATCTGTCCTATCAGTGTTTCCCTTTGTGACTGACAGGCTTCTGTCCTATCAGTGTTTCCCTTTGTGACTGACAGGCATCTGTCCTATCAGTGTTTCCCTTTGTGACTGACAGGCTTCTGTCCTATCAGTGTTTCCCTTTGTGACTGACAGGCATCTGTCCTATCAGTGTTTCCCTTTGTGACTGACAGGCATCTGTCCTATCAGTGTTTCCCTTTGTGACTGACCGGCATCTGTCCTATCAGTGTTTCCCTTTGTGACTGACAGGCTTCTGTCCTATCAGTGTTTCCCTTTGTGACTGACAGGCATCTGTCCTATCAGTGTTTCCCTTTGTGACTGACAGGCTTCTGTCCTATCAGTGTTTCCCTTTGTGACTGACAGGCATCTGTCCTATCAGTGTTTCCCTTTGTGACTGACAGGCTTCTGTCCTATCAGTGTTTCCCTTTGTGACTGACAGGCTTCTGTCCTATCAGTGTTTCCCTTTGTGACTGACAGGCATCTGTCCTATCAGTGTTTCCCTTTGTGACTGACAGGCTTCTGTCCTATCAGTGTTTCCCTTTGTGACTGACAGGCTTCTGTCCTATCAGTGTTTCCCTTTGTGACTGACAGGCATCTGTCCTATCAGTGTTTCCCTTTGTGACTGACAGGCTTCTGTCCTATCAGTGTTTCCCTTTGTGACTGACAGGCATCTGTCCTATCAGTGTTTCCCTTTGTGACTGACAGGCTTCTGTCCTATCAGTGTTTCCCTTTGTGACTGACAGGCATCTGTCCTATCAGTGTTTCCCTTTGTGACTGACCGGCATCTGTCCTATCAGTGTTTCCCTTTGTGACTGACCGGCATCTGTCCTATCAGTGTTTCCCTTTGTGACTGACAGGCATCTGTCCTATCAGTGTTTCCCTTTGTGACTGACAGGCATCTGTCCTATCAGTGTTTCCCTTTGTGACTGACAGGCATCTGTCCTATCAGTGTTTCCCTTTGTGAGTGCCATTGTGAGTCATTCCCCCTCGATCTGTTTATCCTGGATCACTCAGTTAGTCTTAGCTAGTCCTCCTGCTTAGTGCAGCAGCACAAGGAGATTGTCTTGTTATAGGTCTGTCTGTCTGTCACTCTTCCCTCAGACAGTTAGCCTAGATATGAATTGCTGTCCTTAGCCCTTCTGTGGCTTCCTCTAGCCTAAACCCGTGCTGTCAGAAAGGATATCTCTATGGCTGGCCGGGCCTCTGTGTTTTGGACTGTTTGATCATGTGACCTAATGACCCAGTCAGATCCGGTTGTAGTAGGCCAACGAACTGTTGAAGAAAAGTCCCTGAAACTCTCCCAAGAATACCATCGTAAATCCAAGTCATTAGGTTGGGAAAGCAGAAAACCGCGGGGCAGTGCAAAAACACAAACAAGACTTTTACAACTGCGGGACTAAACACAAACAAGACTTTTACAACTGCAGGACTAAACACAAACAAGACTTTTACAACTGCGGAACTAAACACAAACAATATTTTTCTAAAGCTCTGATTAAACCAAACAGTTTTCACAGCAGGGCAGACTAAAGAGCTTTTGTAGCATCTTGTTGTAGCGCTTGGCTGATATAATTCTTTATTATTGTCTTCTAGGGATAATCTTGATAATCTCTATTACCACCGATGGTGTATAAGCAGCAAAGCCAAGATGGTAGATTTCTAAATGCTGTTTGTTTGAGGAAAAACATTCCCATGGTGGGATTTTTGTTTCCCCTTCTTACTGTGTCCTTACCCAATGTGTCTTTGTCCTTACCCAATGTGTCTTTGTCCTTACCCAATGTGTCTTTGTCCTTACCCAATGTGTCTTTGTCCTTACCCAATGTGCCTTTGTCCTTACCCAATGTGTCTTTGTCCTTACCCAATGTGTCTTTGTCCTTACCCAATGTGTCTTGGTCCTTACCCAATGTGTCTTTGTCCTTACCCAATGTGTCTTTGTCCTTACCCAATGTGTTTTTGTCCTTACCCAATGTGTCTTTGTCCTTACCCAATGTGTCTTTGTCCTTACCCAATGTGTCTTTGTCCTTACCCAATGTGTCTTTGTCCTTACCCAATGTGTCTTTGTCCTTACCCAATGTGTCTTTGTCCTTACCCAATGTGTCTTTGTCCTTACCCAATGTGTCTTTGTCCTTACCCAACGTGTCTTTGTCCTTACCCAATGTGTCTGTGTCCTTACCCAATGTGTCTTTGTCCTTACCCAATGTGTCTTTGTCCTTACCCAATGTGTCTTTGTCCTTACCCAATGTGTCTTTGTCCTTACCCAATGTGCCTTTGTCCTTACCCAATGTGCCTTTGTCCTTTCCCAATGTGCCTTTGTCCTTACCCAATGTGTCTTTGTCCTTACCCAATGTGTCTTTGTCCTTACCCAATGTGTCTTTGTCCTTACCCAACGTGTCTTTGTCCTTACCCAACGTGTCTGTGTCCTTACCCAATGTGTCTTTGTCCTTACCCAATGTGTCTTTGTCCTTACCCAATGTGTCTTTGTCCTTACCCAATGTGTTTTTGTCCTTACCCAATGTGTCTTTGTCCTTACCCAATGTGTCTTTGTCCTTACCCAATGTGTCTTTGTCCTTACCCAATGTGTCTTTGTCCTTACCCAATGTGTCTTTGTCCTTACCCAATGTGTCTTTGTCCTTACCCAATGTGTCTTTGTCCTTACCCAATGTGTCTTTGTCCTTACCCAATGTGTCTTGGTCCTTACCCAATGTGTCTTTGTCCTTACCCAATGCGTCTATGTCCTTACCCAATGTTCCCTTCAATATCTGGTAACGTTAATATACATCCCTTGGATGACAGTGTAACATTTGATCTTGTCTTTCAGGTGAAGTGGTCTGACTTCTCATCCAGCAATGTCAGGAAAACACAGCTTGAACTGGAGAGCTTCTTGTTGAAGGTATTTTCCCTAACTACGTTTTATAAATGCTGCAAACTGCCAGCTATCCTTATTAAAGTGCCAAAATTGACTGAATTTAAATGGAATTGAGCCCAAGTTCCCTGCATAGTATTGGCAGGACGTTCACCCTCTGATCATAAGCAGGGATAATGAACTAACTTTATGAGTTAATGAACCTAATGAATTGAATGTTGACCTGTTAAAGGACATCTCCTTGCTCTGGTTTTAAATGTATTTGTTTGAATGGTGAACTGTTAAAAGACATCTCCTAGCTCTGGTTTTAAAGGTATTTGTTGAATGTTGATCTGTTAAGGACATCTCCTAGCTCTGGTTTTAAAGATATTTGTTGAATGGTGATCTGTTAAGGACATCTCCTAGCTCTGGTTTTAAAAGTATTTGTTGAATGTTGAACTGTTAAAAGACATCTCCTAGCTATGGTTTTAAAAGTATTTGTTGAATGTTGATCTGTTAAGGACATCTCCTAGCTCTGGTTTTAAACGTATTTGTTGAATGTTGAACTGTTAAGGACATCTCCTAGCTCTGGTTTTAAAGGTATTTGTTTGAATGTTGAACTCTTAAGGACATCTCCTCGCTCTGGTTTTAAATGTATTTGTTGAATGTTGAACTGTTAAAGGACATCTCCTATCTCTGGTTTTAAAGGTATTTGTTTGAATGTTGAACTGTTAAGGACATCTCCTAGCTCTGGTTTTAAAGGTATTTGTTGAATGTTGAACTGTTAAGGACATCTCCTAGCTCTGGTTTTAAAGGTATTTGTTTGAATGGTGCTTTACATGGCCTGTTAAAACTTGATCCCAGTCATGCAGCTCCCCAAGGAGCAGTCCACGAGTCGTTTGAGAAGGGCATCCTCCAGCTGCTCAACCAGGGAGACCAGTACGAGAGCAGGGGGTGGAGAGGAACCTCAAGTGAGTTCTGCTTCGCGGCCTACCTGTTTGATTCATTGATTGATTGATTGATCAAATCAAATCAAATTTTATTTGTCACATACACATGGTTAGCAGATGTTAATGCGAGTGTAACGAAATGCTTGTGCTTCTAGTTCCGACAATGCAGTAATAACCAACAAGTAATCTAACTAACAATTCCAAAACTACTGTCTTATACACACAAGTGTAAGGGGATAAAGAATATGTACTTAAAGATATATGAATGAGTGATGGTACAGAGCAGCATAGGCAAGATACAGTAGATGGTATCGAGTACAGTATATACATATGAGATGAGTAGGTAAACAAAGTGGCATAGTTTAAAGTGGCTAGTGATACATGTATTACATAAAGATGCAGTAGATGGTATCGAGTACAGTATATACATATGAGATTAGTATGTAAACAAAGTGGCATAGTTAAAGTGACTAGTGATACATGTATTGCATAAGGATGCAGTAGATGATATAGAGTACAGTATATATGTATACATATGAGATGAATAATGTAGGGTATGTAAACATTATATTAGGTAGAACCCATTAGGTAACAGACTAGAACCCATTAGATAACAGACTAGAACCCATTAGATAACAGACTAGAACCCATTAGATAACAGACTAGAACCCATTAGATAACAGACCAGAACCCATTAGATAACAGACTAGAACCCATTAGATTTCAGACTAGAGCCCATTAGATAACAGACTAGAGCCCATTAGATAACAGACCAGAACCCATTAGGTAACAGACTAGAACCCATTAGATAACAGACTAGAGCCCATTAGATAACAGACTAGAGCCCATTAGATAACAGACCAGAACCCATTAGGTAACAGACTAGAACCCATTAGATAACAGACTAGAACCCATTAGGTAACAGACTAGAACCCATTAGATAACAGACTAGAACCCATTAGATAACAGACTAGAACCCATTAGATAACAGACTAGAACCCATTAGGTAACAGACTAGAACCCATTAGATAACAGACTAGAACCCATTAGATAACAGACTAGAGCCCATTAGATAACAGACTAGAGCCCATTAGATAACAGACCAGAACCCATTAGATAACAGACTAGAACCCATTAGGTAACAGACTAGAACCCATTAGGTAACAGACTAGAACCCATTAGATAACAGACTAGAGCCCATTAGATAACAGACCAGAACCCATTAGGTAACAGACTAGAACCCATTAGATAACAGACCAGAACCCATTAGATAACAGACCAGAACCCATTAGGTAACAGACTAGAACCCATTAGATAACAGACTAGAGCCCATTAGATAACAGACTAGAGCCCATTAGATAACAGACCAGAACCCATTAGGTAACAGACTAGAACCCATTAGATAACAGACTAGAGCCCATTAGATAACAGACTAGAGCCCATTAGATAACAGACCAGAACCCATTAGATAACAGACTAGAACCCATTAGATTTCAGACTAGAACCCATTAGATAACAGACTAGAACCCATTAGATAACAGACTAGAACCCATTAGGTAACAGACTAGAACCCATTAGATAACAGACTAGAACCCATTAGATAACAGACTCGAGCCCATGAGATAACAGACCAGAACCCATTAGATAACAGACCAGAACCCATTAGATAACAGACTAGAACCCATTAGGTAACAGACTAGAACCCATTAGATAACAGACTAGAACCCATTAGATAACAGACTAGAACCCATTAGATAACAGACTAGAACCCATTAGATAACAGACTAGAACCCATTAGATAACAGACTAGAACCCATTAGATAACAGACTAGAACCCATTAGATAACAGACTAGAACCCATTAGGTAACAGACTAGAACCCATTAGATAACAGACTAGAACCCATTAGATAACAAACTAGAGCCCATTAGATAACAGACTAGAGCCCATTCGTCAGTATCCACTGACTGACTGAGTCGGTGTGTGCGTTTGTTTGTTGGAGGTGTGTGCGTGTGTCTGTGCATGCGTACTTTACTGTACTGTGACTAAGTGACAGTCCTCTGACTAAGTGACAGTCCTCTGACCAAGTGACAGTCCTTTGACCAAGTGACAGTCCTCTGACCAAGTGACAGTCCTCTGACCAAGTGTCAGTCCTCTGACTAAGTGACAGTCCTCTGACCAAGTGACAGTCCTTTGACCAAGTGTCAGTCCTCTGACTAAGTGACAGTCCTCTGACCAAGTGACAGTCCTCTGACCAAGTGACAGTCCTCTGACCAAGTGTCAGTCCTCTGACTAAGTGACAGTCCTCTGACCAAGTGACAGTCCTTTGACCAAGTGTCAGTCCTCTGACCAAGTGACAGTCCTTTGACCAAGTGTCAGTCCTCTGACCAAGTGTCAGTCCTCTGACCAAGTGACAGTCCTTTGACCAAGTGTCAGTCCTCTGACCATGTGTCAGTCCTCTGACCAAGTGACAGTCCTCTGACCATGTGTCAGTCCTCTGACCAAGTGACAGTCCTCTGACCAAGTGTCAGTCCTCTGACCAAGTGACAGTCCTCTGACCAAGTGTCAGTCCTCTGACCAAGTGTCAGTCCTCTGACCAAGTGACAGTCCTCTGACCAAGTGTCAGTCCTCTGACCAAGTGTCAGTCCTCTGACCAAGTGACAGTCCTCTGACCAAGTGTCAGTCCTCTGACCAAGTGACAGTCCTGTGACCAAGTGTCAGTCCTGAGGAAAGGACTCATTCTCCCTTTTCAAATAGGTAGGAGCTTTTTGCATTAAAAGTTGTTTGCCAATTACATTAAACTAATTTATTCCGTGCTAATAGGGCATGTGATGGCAATGCAGAGTTCAGAAACTATCATGCATATGATATTCCAGATGTGAGAGAACAACCCACTTTCAAAAAGAACTTGAGTTTTGTGCCTTATGCTAATTTGACTCCATCTGTTCTCACCTACAGTAAGCTAGGCTGATAGAAAATGATTTTGCTAAATTGACCAGCAATACCCCCGAAACAAGCAGCTAATCTCAGTAATGATTAACAAAATGCTTTGAAGGAACTGAAAGACAATGTAGATATTGTGTTATGAAGCAGGGAACAATATAGGCTTGAGGTCTATGCTCAAGTCTCTGGCACCTCTCCGTTACAACCCCACGGACAGAAAAGAAAAGGATCTAGATAGCTTCGTTGATAACGCTCTTTCACAGGGTTGGATAACGGAAACGAAGAAGGACTTTTCTCATTACACCACGGCCAGTCTATCCAGTTTTTATTGGCTCACCGAAACTACATAATAGTGTGTATAAACCTCCTTTCCGTCCCATGACGGCCGGGTTCGGCCAAACCCGGACAACGCCGGGCCTATTGCGTGCCGCCCTATGGGACTCCCAATCACAGCCAGTTGCGATAAGACTTGGATTCAAACCAGGGACTGTAGTGACGCCTCCAGCACTGAGATGCAGTGCCTTAGACCACTGCGCCACTCGGGAGCCCCATGGGACCCTGGGAAGAGACACTCCCAGTGAAGAGACCTGCATTTATGAAGTCCAGAAAACCCCCATATTTCCAGAATTCCACTCTTTGTAAAATATACACAGACGACATCCTACTGGGATTGGAACGGTAGCAACTCTCTCATCTGAGTTCATTTCTTTAAAAGTAATTTATCTGACACCAATCTCAAATTAACAGCAGAGAGAAGTCGGAAAGAAAATAGACTTCTTTGATCTTACAATCCACAAAAAAGAAAGAAGAAGAAAACAAGTTGGAGTCTACAATCTTCAGCAAGACACAGAGTAGAAACACCACTTTTACCACGGCACACCTTCAGCGGAACATACCGGTGGGTGTGTCTGTAAGACTCTGATGTAACTGTAGTACAGACATAGATTTTGAGCGTAACGCTAATGGCACCAGGTTCCTGCAACGCCGGTGTATGATAAGGGTGTCATTGAACAGGCCTCTATACCCGTGCTACAGAGACTGAATGTCAAACGCCTACTCACTGACACTAATAGAAACCAGGACAAAATGGTCGCCACGTTCGTGTTGTTTTCTTCCCCCCCCACACGGATTACAGCCCATGTGCCGGTCGAGTCAAATCCATTTTAATGAAACTCTAGAACATCCCTCAAAAATGGATCCACATCTACTAAAGTAGCATTTTTGTTTTCGCAGTGCGCACAATCGAGTTACGCACAGCGTGCAGATACCCAAGAAGCGTGACATTTGGCTCCCAGGTCCGCTCCGATGGAAATGACAAGTGTGGCCACTATGTACATTGTGACATCACCAGCAATACTACAGTTTTATACCACAGGTGAAAATCCAAAGCTTCTTTAATTGCAGCACCACGAATGTCAAGTATATGCTGAAATGTAATCTGAAGGGCTACTTCCATTGGTCAAAACTAAACTAGCGTTGAAACTCATTTGCATTTCAGAACACAAGGCCCCTATTAGAATATATAAACACGGGCCTATGCTATTGCGCGCCACTGTATCTAATCCAACGTTGGCTCACCTTCCTCCATTCGCTTACTAGCTCATAGAACACGTTCTGATGTCACCAAGAGGAGGTGACGTCATCCAGGTTTCACCAACAGGAGATGACATCGTACGTAAACTAGAACAAAGAGAGGCATTTTGCCTGTACTCCTTGGACACTGTGGATCCTAAGGGGCTGAATTAGGATTATTTTTTTTCTCACTGTCCTCGTTTCTATAATGTTGTCGCCTTGATTTTTTTGGGGGGTTCACAGATTCACAGACACCCAAATATCACCTATGTATATGTTGACATGGTCTATTGATTAACCAGACATTAACCCTCATTTGGCTGCCTTTCCTTCCTGTTCTCTGCTGCCAGTGGCTGGAACAAATCGCAAAAATCACTAAAGTTGGAGACTTGTATCTACCCTCACTAACTTTAAGCATCAGCTGTCAGAGCAGCTAACCGATCACTGCAGCTGTACACAGCCCATCTGTAAATAGCCCACCCAATCTACCTACCTCATCCCCACATTGTTTTTATTTACTTTTCTGCTCTTTTGCACACCAGTATTTCTATTTCCACATCATCATCTGCTCATTATCATCTGCTCATCATCATCTGCTCATCATCATCTGCTCATCATCATCTGGTCATCTATCACTCCAGTGTTAATCTGCTAAATTGTAATTACTTCGCTACTATGGCCTATTTATTGCCTTACCGCCTCACGCCATTTGCACATACTGTATATAGACTTTATTTTTCTATTGTGTTATTGACTGTATGTGTGTTTATTCCATGTGTAACTCGTTTGTTGTTTTGTGTCGCACTGCTTTGCTTTATCTTGGCCAGGTCACAGTTGTAAAATGAGAACTTGTTCTCACCTAGCCTACCTAGTTAAATAAAAAGACACTACCACTTTGTGCTATAATTTGCCATTTACCTTGAAACATATAATTTTATCTCAATAAGCATCTAGGGTATTTATTAATTTAACTAGGCAAGTCAGTTAAGATCAAATTCTTATTTGCAATGACGGTTTAGGAAGAGTAGGTTAACTGCCTTGTTCAGGGGCAGAAATACAGATTGTTACGCTGTCAGTTCGGGGATTCGATCAAGCAACCTTTCAGGTTATGAGCCCAATGCTCTAACCACTAGGCTACCTGCCGTCCCTACACTCTAACCACTATGCTACGCTGCCGCCTCTACACTCTAACCACTAGGCTACCTACCACCTCTACACTCTAACCACTAGGCTACCTGCCACCTCTACACTCTAACCACTAGGCTACGCTGCCGCCTCTACACTCTAACCACTAGGCTACCTGCCACCTCTACACTCTAACCACTAGGCTACCTGCCACCTCTACACTCTAACCACTAGGCTACGCTGCCGCCTCTACACTCTAACCACTAGGCTACCTGCCACCTCTACACTCTTACCACTAGGCTACCTACCACCTCTACACTCTAACCACTAGGCTACCTGCCGCCTCTACACTCTAACCACTAGGCTACGCTGCCGCCTCTACACTCTAACCACTAGGCTACCAGCCACCTCTACTCTCTAACCACTAGGCTACCTGCCGCCTCTACACTCTAACCACTAGGCTACCAGCCACCTCTACTCTCTAACCACTAGGCTACCTGCCGCCTCTACACTCTAACCACTAGGCTACCAGCCACCTCTACTCTCTAACCACTAGGCTACCAGCCACCTCTACTCTCTAACCACTAGGCTACGCTGCCACCTCTACACTCTAACCACTAGGCTACCAGCCACCTCTACACTCTAACCACTAGGCTACCCTGCCACCTCTACACTCTAACCACTAGGCTACCTGCCGCCTCTACACTCTAACCACTAGGCTACCTGCCGCCTCTACACTCTAACCACTAGGCTACCAGCCACCTCTACTCTCTAACCACTAGGCTACCAGCCACCTCTACTCTCTAACCACTAGGCTACCTGCCGCCTCTACACTCTAACCACTAGGCTACCTGCCACCTCTACACTCTAACCACTAGGCTACGCTGCCGCCTCTACACTCTAACCACTAGGCTACCTGCCGCTCCTACACTCTAACCACTAGGCTACCTGCCGCCTCTACACTCTAACCACTAGGCTACCAGCCACCTCTACTCTCTAACCACTAGGCTACCTGCCGCCTCTACACTCTAACCACTAGGCTACGCTGCCGCCTCTACACTCTAACCACTGAGGCTACCTGCCGCTCCTACACTCTAACCACTAGGCTACCTGCCGCCCCTACACTCTAACCACTAGGCTACGCTGCTGCCCCTACACTCTAACCACTAGGCTACCTGCCGTCCCTACACTCTAACCACTAGGCTACCTGCCGTCCCTACACTCTAACCACTAGGCTACCTGCCGTCCCTACACTCTCACCACTAGGCTACCTGCCGTCCCTACACTCTAACCACTAGGCTACGCTGCCGCCTCTACACTCTAACCACTAGGCTACCTGCCGTCCCTACACTCTAACCACTAGGCTACCTGCCGTCCCTACACTCTCACCACTAGGCTACCTGCCGTCCCTACACTCTAACCACTAGGCTACGCTGCCGCCGCTACACTCTAACCTCTAGGCTACCTGCCGTCCCTACACTCTAACCACTAGGCTACCTGCCGTCCCTACACTCTAACCACTAGGCTACCCAGCCACCTCTACTCTCTAACCACTAGGCTACCTGCCGTCCCTACACTCTAACCACTAGGCTACGCTGCCGCCCCTACACTCTAACCACTAGGCTACCTGCCGCTCCTACACTCTAACCACTAGGCTACTTGCCACCTCTACACTCTAACCACTAGACTACCCTACCACCTCTACCCTCTAACCACTAGGCTACCTGCCACCTCTACACTCTAACCACTAGGCTACCTGCCACCTCTACACTCTAACCACTAGGCTACCTGCCTCCTCTACTCTCTAGCCACTGGGCTACCTGCCACCTCTACACTCTAACCACTAGGCTACCTGCCGCTCCTACACTCCTAACCACTAGGCTACTTGCCACCTCTACTCTCTAACCACTGGGCTACCTGCCACCTCTACACTCTAACCACTAGGCTACCTGCC
>NW_027010483.1:0-31439 GCF_036934945.1 Oncorhynchus masou masou
TGTAAACAGGATGTCTGATGTTTACTGTGTGAGTGCAAAAGGATGTCTGGTGTTTACTGTATGAGTGTAAACAGAGGATGTCTGGTTTTTAAAGTTGGTTGTTTACTGTGTGAGTGTAAACAGAGGATGTCTGTTTACTGTGTGAGTGTAAACAGAGGATGTCTGGTTTAAAGTTGGTTGTTTACTGTGTGAGTGTAAACAGAGGATGTCTGTTTACTGTGTGAGTGTAAACAGAGGATGTCTGGTGTAAGGTTGGGTGTTTACTGTGTGAGTGTAAACAGAGGATGTCTGGTGTAAAGTTGGTTGTTTACTGTGTGAGTGTAAACAGGATGTCTGGTGTGCAAAAGGATGTCTGGTGTTTACTGTGTGAGTGTAAACAGAGGATGTCTGGTGTAAAGTTGGTGTGTTTACTGTGTGAGTGTAAACAGGATGTCTGATGTTTACTGTGTGAGTGCAAACAGGATGTCTGGTGGTTGTTTTGTTTACTGTGTGAGTGTAAACAGAGGATGTCTGGTGTAAGGTTGGTGTGTTTACTGTGTGAGTGTAAACAGGATGGATGTCTGGTGTAAGTGTTGGATGTGTTTACTGTGTGAGTGTAAACAGAGGATGTCTGGTGTACTGTGTGAGTGTAAACAGAGGATGTCTGTTTACTGTGTGAGTGTAAACAGAGGATGTCTGGTGTAAGTGTTGGTGTGTTTACTGTGTGAGTGTAAACAGGATGTCTGATGTTTACTGTGTGAGTGTAAACAGGATGTCTGGTGTTTACTGTGTGAGTGTAAACAGAGGATGTCTGAGTGTAAACAGGATGGTGGTGTTTACTGTGTGAGTGTAAACAGAGGATGTCTGGTGTAAAGTTGGTTGTTTACTGTGTGAGTGTAAAAACTGATGTTTACTGTGTGGATGTCTGGTGTAAAGTTGGTTGTTTACTGTGTGAGTGTAAACAGGATGTCTGGTGTTTACTGTGTGAGTGTAAACAGAGGATGTCTGGTGTAAAGTTGGTTGTTTACTGTGTGAGTGTAAACAGGATGTCTGGTGTTTACTGTGTGAGTGTAAACAGAGGATGTCTGGTGTAAGGTTGGTGTGTTTACTGTGTGAGTGTAAACAGAGGATGTCTGGTGTAAGGTTGGTGTGTTTACTGTGTGAGTGTAAACAGAGGATGTCTGGTGTAAGGTTGGTGTGTTTACTGTGTGAGTGTAAACAGGATGTCAGGTGGTTGTAAAGTAAAAGGATGTTGGTGTGTTTACTGTGTGAGTGTAAACAGAGGGATGTCTGGTGTAAGGTTGGTGTGTTTACTGTGTGAGTGTAAACAGAGGATGTCTGGTGTAAGGTTGGTGTGTTTACTGTGTGAGTGTAAACAGAGGATGTCTGGTGTAAGGTTGGTGTGTTTACTGTGTGAGTGTAAACAGAGGATGTCTGGTGTAAGGTTGGTGTGTTTACTGTGTGAGTGTAAACAGAGGATGTCTGGTGTAAGGTTGGTGTGTTTACTGTGTGAGTGTAAACAGAGGATGTCTGGTGTAAGGTTGGTGTGTTTACTGTGTGAGTGTAAACAGAGGATGTCTGGTGTAAGGTTGGTGTGTTTACTGTGTGAGTGTAAACAGAGGATGTCTGGTGTAAGGTTGGTGTGTTTACTGTGTGAGTGTAAACAGAGGATGTCTGGTGTAAGGTTGGTGTGTTTACTGTGTGAGTGTAAACAGAGGATGTCTGGTGTAAAAGTTGGTGTGTTTACTGTGTGAGTGTAAACAGAGGATGTCTGGTGTAAGGTTGGTGTGTTTACTGTGTGAGTGTAAACAGAGGATGTCTGGTGTAAGGTTGGTGTGTTTACTGTGTGAGTGTAAACAGAGGATGTCTGGTGTAAAAGGTTGGTGTGTTTACTGTGTGAGTGTAAACAGAGGATGTCTGGTGTAAGGTTGGTGTGTTTACTGTGTGAGTGTAAACAGAGGATGTCTGGTGTAAGGTTGGTGTGTTTACTGTGTGAGTGTAAACAGAGGATGTCTGGTGTAAGGTTGGTGTGTTTACTGTGTGAGTGTAAACAGAGGATGTCTGGTGTAAGGTTGGTGTGTTTACTGTGTGAGTGTAAACAGAGGATGTCTGGTGTAAGGTTGGTGTGTTTACTGTGTGAGTGTAAACAGAGGATGTCTGGTGTAAGGTTGGTGTGTTTACTGTGTGAGTGTAAACAGAGGATGTCTGGTGTAAGGTTGGTGTGTTTACTGTGTGAGTGTAAACAGAGGATGTCTGCTGTAAGGTTGGTGTGTTTACTGTGTGAGTGTAAACAGAGGATGTCTGGTGTAAGGTTGGTGTGTTTACTGTGTGAGTGTAAACAGAGGATGTCTGGTGTAAGGTTGGTGTGTTTACTGTGTGAGTGTAAACAGAGGATGTCTGGTGTAAGGTTGATGTGTTTACTGTGTGAGTGTAAACAGAGGATGTCTGGTGTAAGGTTGGTGTGTTTACTGTGTGAGTGTAAACAGAGGATGTCTGGTGTAAGGTTGGTGTGTTTACTGTGTGAGTGTAAACAGAGGATGTCTGGTGTAAGGTTGGTGTGTTTACTGTGTGAGTGTAAACAGGATGTCTGGTGTAAAGTTGGGGTGTTTACTGTGTGAGTGTAAACAGAGGATGTCTGATGTAAAGTTGGTTGTTTACTGTGTGAGTGTAAACAGGATGTCTGGTGTAAAGTTGGGTGTTTACTGTGTGAGTGTAAACAGGATGTCTGGTGTAAAGTCAGGGTGTTTACTGTGTGAGTGTAAACAGAGGATGTCTGATGTAAAGTTGGTTGTTTACTGTGTGAGTGTAAACAGGATGTCTGGTGTAAAGTTGGTTGTTTACTGTGTGAGTGTAAACAGAGGATGTCTGGTGTAAAGTTGGTTGTTTACTGTGTGAGTGTAAACAGAGGATGTCTGGTGTAAAGTTGGTTGTTTACTGTGTGAGTGTAAACAGAGGATGTCTGGTGTAAAGTTGGTTGTTTACTGTGTGAGTGTAAACAGAGGATGTCTGGTGTAAAGTTGGTTGTTTACTGTGTGAGTGTAAACAGGATGTCTGGTGTTTACTGTGTGAGTGTAAACAGAGGATGTCTGGTGTTTACTGTGTGAGTGTAAATAGAGGATGTGGTTGATTGTTTACTGTGTGAGTGTAAACAGAGGATGTTTACTGTGTGAGTGTAAACAAGGATGTCTGGTTTAAAGTTGGTTGTTTACTGTGTGAGTGTAAACAGAGGATGTCTGGTGTAAAGTTAGTTGTTTACTGTGTGAGTGTAAACAGAGGATGATGTCTGGTGTTTACTGTGTGAGTGTAAACAGAGGATGTCTGGTGTAAAGTTGGTTGTTTACTGTGTGAGTGTAAACAGGATGTCTGATGTTTACTGTGTGAGTGCAAACAGGATGTCTGGTGTTTACTGTGTGAGTGTAAACAGAGGATGTCTGGTGTAAAGTTGGTTGTTTACTGTGTGAGTGTAAACAGAGGATGTCTGGTGTTTACTGTGTGAGTGTAAACAGGATGTCTGGTGTAAAGTTGGTTGTTTACTGTGTGAGTGTAAACAGAGGATGTCTGGTGTTTACTGTGTGAGTGTAAACAGACGATGTCTGGTGTAAGGTTGGTGCGTTTACTGTGTGAGTGTAAACAGAGGATGTCTGGTGTAAAGTTGGTTGTTTACTGTGTGAGTGTAAACAGAGGATGTCTGGTGTTTACTGTGTGAGTGTAAACAGGATGTCTGGTGTTTACTGTGTGAGTGTAAACAGAGGATGTCTGGTGTAAAGTTGGTTGTTTACTGTGTGAGTGTAAACAGGATGTCTGATGTTTACTGTGTGAGTGCAAACAGGATGTCTGGTGTAAAGTTGTTTGTTTACTGTGTGAGTGTAAACAGAGATGGTCTGGTGTTTAAGGTTGGTGTGTTTACTGTGTGAGTGTAAACAGGATGTCTGATGTTTACTGTGTGAGTGTAAACAGGATGTCTGGTGCTTACTGTGTGAGTGTAAACAGAGGATGTCTGGTGCTTACTGTGTGAGTGTAAACAGAGGATGTCTGGTGCTTACTGTGTGAGTGTAAACAGGATGTCTGGTGTTTACTGTGTGAGTGTAAACAGGATGTCTGGTGTTTACTGTGTGAGTGTAAACAGGATGTCTGATGTTTACTGTGTGAGTGTAAACAGGATGTCTGGTGTAAAGTTGGTTGTTTACTGTGTGAGTGTAAACAGAGGATGTCTGGTGTTTACTGTGTGAGTGTAAACAGGATGTCTGGTGTTTACTGTGTGAGTGTAAACAGAGGATGTCTGGTGTAAAGTTGGTTGTTTACTGTGTGAGTGTAAACAGGATGTCTGATGTTTACTGTGTGAGTGTAAACAGAGGATGTCTGGTGTAAAGTTGGTTGTTTACTGTGTGAGTGTAAACAGAGATGTCTGGTGTTTACTGTGTAAGTGTAAACAGAGGATGTCTGGTGTAAAGTTGGTTGTTTACTGTGAGTGTAAACAGGATGTCTGGTGTTTACTGTGTGAGTGTAAACAGAGGATGTCTGTAAGGTTGGTGTGTTTACTGTGTGAGTGTAAACAGGATGTCTGGTGTTTACTGTGTGAGTGTAAACAGAGGATGTCTGGTGTAAGGTTGGTGTGTTTACTGTGTGAGTGTAAACAGGATGTCAGGTGTAAGGTTGGTGTGTTTACTGTGTGAGTGTAAACAGAGGATGTCTGGTGTAAGGTTGGTGTGTTTACTGTGTGAGTGTAAACAGAGGATGTCTGGTGTAAGGTTGGTGTGTTTACTGTGTGAGTGTAAACAGAGGATGTCTGGTGTAAGGTTGGTGTGTTTACTGTGTGAGTGTAAACAGGATGTCTGGTGTAAGGTTGGTGTGTTTACTGTGTGAGTGTAAACAGAGGATGTCAGGTGTAAGGTTGGTGTGTTTACTGTGTGAGTGTAAACAGAGGATGTCTGGTGTAAGGTTGGTGTGTTTACTGTGTGAGTGTAAACAGGATGTCAGGTGTAAGGTTGGTGTGTTTACTGTGTGAGTGTAAACAGAGGATGTCTGGTGTAAGGTTGGTGTGTTTACTGTGTGAGTGTAAACAGAGGATGTCTGGTGTAAGGTTGGTGTGTTTACTGTGTGAGTGTAAACAGAGGATGTCTGGTGTAAGGTTGGTGTGTTTACTGTGTGAGTGTAAACAGGATGTCAGGTGTAAGGTTGGTGTGTTTACTGTGTGAGTGTAAACAGGATGTCTGGTGTAAGGTTGGTGTGTTTACTGTGTGAGTGTAAACAGAGGATGTCAGGTGTAAGGTTGGTGTGTTTACTGTGTGAGTGTAAACAGGATGTCAGGTGTAAGGTTGGTGTGTTTACTGTGTGAGTGTAAACAGAGGATGTCTGGTGTAAAGTTGGTGTGTTTACTGTGTGAGTGTAAAGAGGATGTCTGGTGTAAGGTTGGTGTGTTTACTGTGTGAGTGTAAACAGAGGATGTCTGGTGTAAGGTTGGTGTGTTTACTGTGTGAGTGTAAACAGGATGTCTGGTGTAAGGTTGGGTGTTTACTGTGTGAGTGTAAACAGAGGATGTCTGGTGTAAGGTTGGTGTGTTTACTGTGTGAGTGTAAACAGAGGATGTCTGGTGTAAAGGTTGGTGTGTTTACTGTGTGAGTGTAAACAGAGGATGTCTGGTGTAAGGTGTTGTTTACTGTGTGAGTGTAAACAGAGGATGTCTGGTGTAAGGTTGGTGTGTTTACTGTGTGAGTGTAAACAGAGGATGTCTGGTGTAAGGTTGGTGTGTTTACTGTGTGAGTGTAAACAGAGGATGTCTGGTGTAAGGTTGGTGTGTTTACTGTGTGAGTGTAAACAGAGGATGTCTGGTGTAAGGTTGGTGTGTTTACTGTGTGAGTGTAAACAGAGGATGTCTGGTGTAAGGTTGGTGTGTTTACTGTGTGAGTGTAAACAGAGGATGTCTGGTGTAAGGTTGGTGTGTTTACTGTGTGAGTGTAAACAGAGGATGTCTGGTGTAAGGTTGGTGTGTTTACTGTGTGAGTGTAAACAGAGGATGTCTGGTGTAAGGTTGGTGTGTTTACTGTGTGAGTGTAAACAGAGGATGTCTGGTGTAAGGTTGGTGTGTTTACTGTGTGAGTGTAAACAGAGGATGTCTGGTGTAAGGTTGGTGTGTTTACTGTGTGAGTGTAAACAGAGGATGTCTGGTGTAAGGTTGGTGTGTTTACTGTGTGAGTGTAAACAGAGGATGTCTGGTGTAAGGTTGGTGTGTTTACTGTGTGAGTGTAAACAGAGGATGTCTGATGTCTGATGTGTAAGGTTGGTGTGTTTACTGTGTGAGTGTAAACAGAGGATGTCTGGTGTAAGGTTGGTGTGTTTACTGTGTGAGTGTAAACAGAGGATGTCTGGTGTAAGGTTGGTGTGTTTACTGTGTGAGTGTAAACAGAGGATGTCTGGTGTAAGGTTGGTGTGTTTACTGTGTGAGTGTAAACAGAGGATGTCTGGTGTAAGAGTTGGTGTGTTTACTGTGTGAGTGTAAACAGAGGATGTCTGGTGTAAGGTTGGTGTGTTTACTGTGTGAGTGTAAACAGAGGATGTCTGTTTACTGTGTAAGGTTGGTGTGTTTACTGTGTGAGTGTAAACAGAGGATGTCTGGTGTAAGGTTGGTTGTTTACTGTGTGAGTGTAAACAGAGGATGTCTGGTGTAAAAGGTTGGTGTGTTTACTGTGTGAGTGTAAACAGAGGATGTCTGGTGTAAGGTTGGTGTGTTTACTGTGTGAGTGTAAACAGAGGATGTCTGGTGTAAGGTTGGTGTGTTTACTGTGTGAGTGTAAACAGGAGTCTGATGTCTGAGTGTAAAAGGTTGGTGTGTTTACTGTGTGAGTGTAAACAGAGGATGTCTGGTGTAAAGTTGGTTGTTTACTGTGTGAGTGTAAACAGAGGATGTCTGGTGTAAAGTTGGTTGTTTACTGTGTGAGTGTAAACAGAGGATGTCTGGTGTAAGGTTGATGTGTTTACTGTGTGAGTGTAAACAGAGGATGTCTGGTGTAAGGTTGGTGTGTTTACTGTGTGAGTGTAAACAGAGGATGTCTGGTGTAAAGGTTGGTGTGTTTACTGTGTGAGTGTAAACAGAGGATGTCTGGTGTAAGGTTGGTGTGTTTACTGTGTGAGTGTAAACAGAGGATGTCTGGTGTAAGGTTGGTGTGTTTACTGTGTGAGTGTAAACAGAGGATGTCTGGTGTAAGGTTGGTGTGTTTACTGTGTGAGTGTAAACAGAGGATGTCTGGTGTAAAGTTGGTGTGTTTACTGTGTGAGTGTAAACAGAGGATGTCTGGTGTAAGGTTGGTGTGTTTACTGTGTGAGTGTAAACAGAGGATGTCTGGTGTAAAGGTTGGTGTGTTTACTGTGTGAGTGTAAACAGAGGATGTCTGGTGTAAGGTTGGTGTGTTTACTGTGTGAGTGTAAACAGAGGATGTCTGGTGTAAGGTTGGTGTGTTTACTGTGTGAGTGTAAACAGAGGATGTCTGGTGTAAGGTTGGTGTGTTTACTGTGTGAGTGTAAACAGAGGATGTCTGGTGTAAGGTTGGTGTGTTTACTGTGTGAGTGTAAACAGAGGATGTCTGGTGTAAGGTTGGTGTGTTTACTGTGTGAGTGTAAACAGAGGATGTCTGGTGTAAGGTTGGTGTGTTTACTGTGTGAGTGTAAACAGAGGATGTCTGGTGTAAGGTTGGTGTGTTTACTGTGTGAGTGTAAACAGAGGATGTCTGGTGTAAGGTTGGTGTGTTTACTGTGTGAGTGTAAACAGAGGATGTCTGGTGTAAGGTGTAAACAGAGGGTCTGGTTTAAAGTTGTGTTTACTGTGTGAGTGTAAACAGAGGATGTCTGGTGTAAGGTTGGTGTGTTTACTGTGTGAGTGTAAACAGAGGATGTCTGGTGTAAGGTTGGTGTGTTTACTGTGTGAGTGTAAACAGAGGATGTCTGGTGTAAGGTTGGTGTGTTTACTGTGTGAGTGTAAACAGAGGATGTCTGGTGTAAGGTTGGTGTGTTTACTGTGTGAGTGTAAACAGAGGATGTCTGGTGTAAGGTTGGTGTGTTTACTGTGTGAGTGTAAACAGAGGATGTCTGGTGTAAGGTTGGTGTGTTTACTGTGTGAGTGTAAACAGAGGATGTCTGGTGTAAGGTTGGTGTGTTTACTGTGTGAGTGTAAACAGAGGATGTCTGGTGTAAGGTTGGTGTGTTTACTGTGTGAGTGTAAACAGAGGATGTCTGGTGTAAGGTTGATGTGTTTACTGTGTGAGTGTAAACAGAGGATGTCTGGTGTAAGGTTGGTGTGTTTACTGTGTGAGTGTAAACAGAGGATGTCTGGTGTAAGGTTGATGTGTTTACTGTGTGAGTGTAAACAGAGGATGTCTGGTGTAAGGTTGGTGTGTTTACTGTGTGAGTGTAAACAGAGGATGTCTGGTGTAAGGTTGGTGTGTTTACTGTGTGAGTGTAAACAGAGGATGTCTGGTGTAAGGTTGGTGTGTTTACTGTGTGAGTGTAAACAGAGGATGTCTGGTGTAAGGTTGATGTGTTTACTGTGTGAGTGTAAACAGAGGATGTCTGGTGTAAGGTTGGTGTGTTTACTGTGTGAGTGTAAACAGAGGATGTCTGGTGTAAGGTTGGTGTGTTTACTGTGTGAGTGTAAACAGAGGATGTCTGGTGTAAGGTTGGTGTGTTTACTGTGTGAGTGTAAACAGAGGATGTCTGGTGTAAGGTTGGTGTGTTTACTGTGTGAGTGTAAACAGAGGAGGTTGTGTGTTTACTGTGTGAGTGTAAACAGAGGATGTCTGGTGTAAGGTTGGTGTGTTTACTGTGTGAGTGTAAACAGAGGATGTCTGGTGTAAGGTTGGTGTGTTTACTGTGTGAGTGTAAACAGAGGATGTCTGGTGTAAGGTTGGTGTGTTTACTGTGTGAGTGTAAACAGAGGATGTCTGGTGTAAGGTTGGTGTGTTTACTGTGTGAGTGTAAACAGAGGATGTCTGGTGTAAGGTTGGTGTGTTTACTGTGTGAGTGTAAACAGAGGATGTCTGGTGTAAGGTTGGTGTGTTTACTGTGTGAGTGTAAACAGAGGATGTCTGGTGTAAGGTTGGTGTGTTTACTGTGTGAGTGTAAACAGAGGATGTCTGGTGTAAGGTTGGTGTGTTTACTGTGTGAGTGTAAACAGAGGATGTCTGGTGTAAGGTTGGTGTGTTTACTGTGTGAGTGTAAACAGAGGATGTCTGGTGTAAGGTTGGTGTGTTTACTGTGTGAGTGTAAACAGAGGATGTCTGGTGTAAGGTTGGTGTGTTTACTGTGTGAGTGTAAACAGAGGATGTCTGGTGTAAGGTTGGTGTGTTTACTGTGTGAGTGTAAACAGAGGATGTCTGGTGTAAGGTTGGTGTGTTTACTGTGTGAGTGTAAACAGAGGATGTCTGGTGTAAGGTTGGTGTGTTTACTGTGTGAGTGTAAACAGAGGATGTCTGGTGTAAGGTTGGTGTGTTTACTGTGTGAGTGTAAACAGAGGATGTCTGGTGTAAGGTTGGTGTGTTTACTGTGTGAGTGTAAACAGAGGATGTCTGGTGTAAGGTTGGTGTGTTTACTGTGTGAGTGTAAACAGAGGATGTCTGGTGTAAGGTTGGTGTGTTTACTGTGTGAGTGTAAACAGAGGATGTCTGGTGTAAGGTTGGTGTGTTTACTGTGTGAGTGTAAACAGAGGATGTCTGGTGTAAGGTTGGTGTGTTTACTGTGTGAGTGTAAACAGAGGATGTCTGGTGTAAGGTTGGTGTGTTTACTGTGTGAGTGTAAACAGAGGATGTCTGGTGTAAGGTTGGTGTGTTTACTGTGTGAGTGTAAACAGAGGATGTCTGGTGTAAGGTTGGTGTGTTTACTGTGTGAGTGTAAACAGAGGATGTCTGGTGTAAGGTTGGTGTGTTTACTGTGTGAGTGTAAACAGAGGATGTCTGGTGTAAGGTTGGTGTGTTTACTGTGTGAGTGTAAACAGAGGATGTCTGGTGTAAGGTTGGTGTGTTTACTGTGTGAGTGTAAACAGAGGATGTCTGGTGTAAGGTTGGTGTGTTTACTGTGTGAGTGTAAACAGAGGATGTCTGGTGTAAGGTTGGTGTGTTTACTGTGTGAGTGTAAACAGAGGATGTCTGGTGTAAGGTTGGTGTGTTTACTGTGTGAGTGTAAACAGAGGATGTCTGGTGTAAGGTTGGTGTGTTTACTGTGTGAGTGTAAACAGAGGATGTCTGGTGTAAGGTTGGTGTGTTTACTGTGTGAGTGTAAACAGAGGATGTCTGGTGTAAGGTTGGTGTGTTTACTGTGTGAGTGTAAACAGAGGATGTCTGGTGTAAGGTTGGTGTGTTTACTGTGTGAGTGTAAACAGAGGATGTCTGAGTGTAAACAGAGGAAGGTTGGTGTGTTTACTGTGTGAGTGTAAACAGAGGATGTCTGGTGTAAGGTTGGTGTGTTTACTGTGTGAGTGTAAACAGAGGATGTCTGGTGTAAGGTTGGTTTACTGTGTTTACTGGTGTAAGGTTGGTGTGTTTACTGTGTGAGTGTAAACAGAGGATGTCTGGTGTAAGGTTGATGTGTTTACTGTGTGAGTGTAAACAGAGGATGTCTGGTGTAAGGTTGATGTGTTTACTGTGTGAGTGTAAACAGAGGATGTCTGGTGTAAGGTTGGTGTGTTTACTGTGTGAGTGTAAACAGAGGATGTCTGGTGTAAGGTTGGTGTGTTTACTGTGTGAGTGTAAACAGAGGAATGATCAGGAGGATGGTGTAAGCAGGGCTACCTCATCACGTTACCTCATCACGTGACCGCAGGCAGGGCTTCATCACGTGACCGTGAGGGTACCTCAACGTGAGCTACATTAGGCAGAGTTACTCATCACCTGAGCTTAAGTTCAATCTATCAGCTGTTGCTGTATGTGTCACTGTGTAGTGAGGAAGGGCCTTCTAACATTTCATCTCATGTGAGTTAAAACCTAGTTAGACAAAGAGGACCTCAGCTCTGAGAATCTCTGTGCTTCTCCATTCCCCACAGAACATTCCTGAGTCAGAGCCAACAATGATGTTTATAGAACCAAAACATTAGAAAAGATGTCTCAGGCTGTTTCACTACTGGGACTGTACCTGGGAGTAGTCAGAGTGGAAGACATTTAATGAATTATGAGACAAATTACTGTAATTTTGGATCAGTACCTGAGTTGCCTTTTAAGTCTTTGTGTGTGTGTGTGTGTGTGTGTGTGTGTGTTACTGTGTGAGTGTAAACAGAGGATGTCTGTGTGTAAGGTTGTGTGTGTTTACTGTGTGAGTGTAAACAGAGTGATGTCTGGTGTAAGTGCGTGTGTGTGTGTGTGAGTGTAAACAGTGTGTATGTGTAAGTGTGTGGTTAGAGTCCAGTGAGTGTACGTTGGGCCTGTCTGTGGAGGTGTGTATATTATTGTGCTACATGTAGACACAGTTCTGTATTTCTCAGTGGATCTGATCCATTCCAAGCTCCAGTAACCAGATTATAGAGAACAGGGTACCAGAGAGACAGGGCTATATATAGTACAGTAACCAGATTAAAGAGAACAGGGTACCAGAGAGACAGGGCTCTATATAGTACAGTAACCAGATTAAAGAGAACAGGGTACCAGAGAGACAGGGCTCTATAGTACAGTAACTAGTAACAGGGTACCAGAGAGACAGGGCTCTATTAAAGAGATTAAACAGGGTACCAGAGAGACAGGGCTCTATATAGTTTACAGTGTGAGATTAAAGAGAACAGGGTACCAGGATGTCTATATAGTACAGTAACCAGATTAAAGAGAACAGGGTACCAGAGAGACAGGGCTATATATAGTACAGTAACCAGATTAAAGAGAACAGGGTACCAGAGAGACAGGGCTATATATAGTACAGTAACCAGATTAAAGAGAACAGTACCAGAGAGACAGGGCTCTATATAGTACAGTAACAGATTAAAGAGAACAGGGTACCAGAGAGACAGGGCTCTATATAGTACAGTAACCAGATTAAACAGAGAACAGGGTACCAGAGAGACAGGGCTCTATATAGTACAGTAACTAGATTAAAGAGAACAGTGTACCAGAGAGACAGGGCTCTATATAGTACAGTAACAGATTAAAGAGAACAGGGTACCAGAGAGACAGGGCTCTATATAGTACAGTAACAGATTAAAGAGAACAGGGTACCAGAGAGACAGGGCTCTTTATAGTACAGTAACCAGATTAAAGAGAACAGGGTACCAGAGAGACAGGGCTCTATATAGTACAGTAACCAGATTAAAGAGAACAGGGTACCAGAGAGACAGGGCTCTATATAGTACAGAGTAGATTAAAGAGAACAGGGTACCAGAGAGACAGGGCTCTATATAGTACAGTAACCAGATTAAAGAGAACAGGGTACCAGAGAGACAGGGCTCTATATAGTATAGTAAAGAGAACAGTAACCAGATTAAAGAGAACAGGGTACCAGAGAGACAGGGCTATATATAGATTACAGTAACAGATTAAAGAGAACAGGGTACCAGAGAGACAGGGCTCTATATAGTACAGTAACTAGATTAAAGAGAACAGGGTACCAGAGAGACAGGGCTCTATATAGTACAGTAACTAGATTAAAGAGAACAGGGTACCAGAGAGACAGGGCTCTATATAGTACAGTAACTAGATTAAAGAGAACAGGGTACCAGAGAGACAGGGCTCTATATAGTACAGTAACAGATTAAAGAGAACAGGGTACCAGAGAGACAGGGCTCTATATAGTACAGTAACCAGATTAAAGAGAACAGGGTACCAGAGAGACAGGGCTCTATATAGTACAGTAACTAGATTAAAGAGAACAGGGTACCAGAGAGACAGGGCTCTATATAGTACAGTAACTAGATTAAAGAGAACAGGGTACCAGAGAGACAGGGCTCTATATAGTACAGTAACTAGATTAAAGAGAACAGGGTACCAGAGAGACAGGGCTCTATATAGTACAGTAACTAGATTAAAGAGAACAGGGTACCAGAGAGACAGGCTCTATATAGTACAGTAACTAGATTAAAGAGAACAGGGTACCAGAGAGACAGGGCTCTATATAGTACAGTAACTAGATTAAAGAGAACAGGGTACCAGAGAGACAGGGCTCTATATAGTACAGTAACTAGATTAAAGAGAACAGGGTACCAGAGAGACAGGGCTCTATATAGTACAGTAACTAGATTAAAGAGAACAGGGTACCAGAGAGACAGGAATCTATATAGTAGAGTAACTAGATTAAAGAGAACAGGGTACCAGAGAGACAGGGCTCTATATATTACAGTAACCAGATTAAAGAGAACAGGGTACCAGAGAGACAGGGCTCTATATAGTACAGTAACTAGATTAAAGAGAACAGGGTACCAGAGAGACAGGGCTCTATATAGTACAGTAACTAGATTAAAGAGAACAGGGTACCAGAGAGACAGGGCTCTACTAGATTAGGTACCAGAGAGACAGGGTAACAGTAACCAGATTAAAGAGAACAGGGTACCAGAGAGACAGGGCTCTATATAGTACAGTAACCAGATTAAAGAGAACAGGGTACCAGAGAGACAGGGCTCTATATAGTACAGTAACTAGATTAAAGAGAACAGGGTACCAGAGAGACAGGGCTCTAGTATAGTACAGTAACTAGATTAAAGAGAACAGGGTACCAGAGAGACAGGGCTCTATATAGTGAGTAACTAGATTAAAGAGAACAGGGTACCAGAGAGACAGGGCTCTATATAGTACAGTAACTAGATTAAAGAGAACAGGGTACCAGAGAGACAGGGCTCTATAGTACAGTAACCAGATTAGTTTACAGTAACTAGATTAAAGAGAACAGGGTACCAGAGAGACAGGGCTCTATATAGTACAGTAACTAGATTAAAGAGAACAGGGTACCAGAGAGACAGGGCTCTATATAGTACAGTAACTAGATTAAAGAGAACAGGGTACCAGAGAGACAGGGCTCTATATAGTACAGTAACTAGATTAAAGAGAACAGGGTACCAGAGAGACAGGGCTCTATATAGTACAGTAACCAGATTAAAGAGAGGGTACCAGAGAGACAGGGCTCTATATAGTACAGTAACTAGATTAAAGAGAACAGGGTACCAGAGAGACAGGGCTCTATATAGTACAGTAACCAGATTAAAGAGAACAGGGTACCAGAGAGACAGGGCTCTATATAGTACAGTAACTGATTAAAGAGAACAGGGTACCAGAGAGACAGGGCTCTATATAGTACAGTAACTAGATTAAAGAGAACAGGGTACCAGAGAGACAGGGCTCTAGTATAGTACAGTAACCAGATTAAAGAGAACAGGGTACCAGAGAGACAGGGCTCTATATAGTACAGTAATAGATTAAAGAGAACAGGGTACAGGGTAGTACAGTAACCAGATTAAAGAGAACAGGGTACCAGAGAGACAGGGCTCTATATAGTACAGTAACTAGATTAAAGAGAACAGGGTACCAGAGAGACAGGGCTCTATATAGTACAGTAACTAGATTAAAGAGAACAGGGTACCAGAGAGACAGGGCTCTATATAGTACAGTAAACAGATTAAAGAGAACAGGGTACCAGAGAGACAGGGCTCTATATAGTACAGTAACTAGATTAAAGAGAACAGGGTACCAGAGAGACAGGGCTCTATATAGTACAGTAACTAGATTAAAGAGAACAGGGTACCAGAGAGACAGGGCTCTATATAGTACAGTAACTAGATTAAAGAGAACAGGGTACCAGAGAGACAGGGCTCTATATAGTACAGTAACCAGATTAAAGAGAACAGGGTACCAGAGAGACAGGGCTCTATATAGTACAGTAACTAGATTAAAGAGAACAGGGTACCAGAGAGACAGGGCTCTATATAGTACAGTAACTAGATTAAAGAGAACAGGGTACCAGAGAGACAGGGCTCTATATAGTACAGTAACTAGATTAAAGAGAACAACCAGAGAGACAGGGCTCTATATAGTACAGTAACTAGATTAAAGAGAACAGGGTACCAGAGAGACAGGGCTCTATAGTACAGTAACAGATTAAAGAGAACAGGGTACCAGAGAGACAGGGAGTACAGTAAAGAGAACAGGGTACCAGAGAGACAGGGCTCTATATAGTACAGTAACCAGATTAAAGAGAACAGGGTACCAGAGAGACAGGGCTCTATATAGTACAGTAACTAGATTAAAGAGAACAGGGTACCAGAGAGACAGGGCTCTATATAGTACAGTAACTAGATTAAAGAGAACAGGGTACCAGAGAGACAGGGCTCTATATAGTACAGTAACTAGATTAAAGAGAACAGGGTACCAGAGAGACAGGGTACCAGAGAGACAGGGCTCTATATAGTACAGTAACCAGATTAAAGAGAACAGGGTACCAGAGAGACAGGGCTCTATATAGTACAGTAACCAGATTAAAGAGAACAGGGTACCAGAGAGACAGGGCTCTATATAGTACAGTAACCAGATTAAAGAGAACAGGGTACCAGAGAGACAGGGCTCTATATAGTACAGTAACCAGATTAAAGAGAACAGGGTACCAGAGAGACAGGGCTCTATATAGTACAGTAACCAGATTAAAGAGAACAGGGTACCAGAGAGACAGGGCTCTATATAGTACAGTAACCAGATTAAAGAGAACAGGGTACCAGAGAGACAGGGCTCTATATAGTACAGTAACCAGATTAAAGAGAACAGGGTACCAGAGAGACAGGGCTCTATATAGTACAGTAACCAGATTAAAGAGAACAGGGTACCAGAGAGACAGGGCTCTAGTATAGTACAGTAACTAGATTAAAGAGAACAGGGTACCAGAGAGACAGGGCTCTATATAGTACAGTAACCAGATTAAAGAGAACAGGGTACCAGAGAGACAGGGCTCTATATAGTACAGTAACTAGATTAAAGAGAACAGGGTACCAGAGAGACAGGGCTCTATATAGTACAGTAACTAGATTAAAGAGAACAGGGTACCAGAGAGACAGGGCTCTATATAGTACAGTAACCAGATTAAAGAGAACAGGGTACCAGAGAGACAGGGCTCTATATAGTACAGTAACTAGATTAAAGAGAACAGGGTACCAGAGAGACAGGGCTCTATATAGTACAGTAACTAGATTAAAGAGAACAGGGTACCAGAGAGACAGGGCTCTATATAGTACAGTAACCAGATTAAAGAGAACAGGGTACCAGAGAGACAGGGCTCTATATAGTACAGTAACCAGATTAAAGAGAACAGGGTACCAGAGAGACAGGGCTCTATATAGTACAGTAACCAGATTAAAGAGAACAGGGTACCAGAGAGACAGGGCTCTATATAGTACAGTAACCAGATTAAAGAGAACAGGGTACCAGAGAGACAGGGCTCTATATAGTACAGTAACCAGATTAAAGAGAACAGGGTACCAGAGAGACAGGGCTCTAGAGAGACAGGGCTCTATATAGTACAGTAACCAGATTAAAGAGAACAGGGTACCAGAGAGACAGGGCTCTATATAGTACAGTAACCAGATTAAAGAGAACAGGGTACCAGAGAGACAGGGCTCTATATAGTACAGTAACCAGATTAAAGAGAACAGGGTACCAGAGAGACAGGGCTCTATATAGTACAGTAACTAGATTAAAGAGAACAGGGTACCAGAGAGACAGGGCTCTATATAGTACAGTAACTAGATTAAAGAGAACAGGGTACCAGAGAGACAGGGCTCTATATAGTACAGTAACCAGATTAAAGAGAACAGGGTACCAGAGAGACAGGGCTCTATATAGTACAGTAACTAGATTAAAGAGAACAGGGTACCAGAGAGACAGGGCTCTATATAGTACAGTCTAGATTAAAGAGAACAGGGTACCAGAGAGACAGGGCTCTATATAGTACAGTAACCAGATTAAAGAGAACAGGGTACCAGAGAGACAGGGCTCTATATAGTACAGTAACTAGATTAAAGAGAACAGGGTACCAGAGAGACAGGGCTCTATATAGTACAGTAACTAGATTAAAGAGAACAGGGTACCAGAGAGACAGGGCTCTATATAGTACAGTAACTAGATTAAAGAGAACAGGGTACCAGAGAGACAGGGCTCTATATAGTACAGTAACTAGATTAAAGAGAACAGGGTACCAGAGAGACAGGGCTCTATATAGTACAGTAACTAGATTAAAGAGAACAGGGTACCAGAGAGACAGGGCTCTATATAGTACAGTAACTAGATTAAAGAGAACAGGGTACCAGAGAGACAGGGCTCTATATAGTACAGTAAAGAGAAACTAGATTAAAGAGAACAGGGTACCAGAGAGACAGGGCTCTATATAGTACAGTAACTAGATTAAAGAGAACAGGGTACCAGAGAGACAGGGCTCTATATATACAGTAACAGATTAAAGAGAACAGGGTACCAGATTAAAGTAACCAGATTAAAGAGAACAGGGTACCAGAGAGACAGGGCTCTATATAGTACAGTAACTAGATTAAAGAGAACAGGGTACCAGAGAGACAGGGCTCTATATAGTACAGTAACTAGATTAAAGAGAACAGGGTACCAGAGAGACAGGAACTGATATCATCATGCTCAACAGCCCACTCATCGTATGGCCCCTCATCTGCTTCCCAACAAACCAATATCGAATACCAAATGTAAATCCCTAACAGCACCCTATTCCTTATGTCATGCACTCCTTCTAGTCAGAGGTAGTGCACTATATAGGGAATAGGGGGTCATTTGGGACACAGACCAAGCCCAATGAGACTACTGGGAACAATCACTGCCCACTGCATAACAGTGATGTTACCGTACAGTCCGTGTGAAGTAAGACTTGGCACAGACTTGGCACAGTGTGTGTGTGTGTGTGTGTGTGTGTGTGTGTGTGTGTGTGTGTGTGTGTGTGTGTGTGTGTGTGTGTGTGTGTGTGTGTGTGTGTGTGTGTGTGTGTGTGTGTGTGTGTGTGTGTGTGTGTGTGTGTGTGTGTGTGTGTGTGTGTGTGTGTGTGCGTGCATGTGAGCGTGCGTGCGTGCGTGTGTGTGTTTCTATCCAAACAAATCCCTGAAACTTAGCTCCTAGTCAGGTGTGAACCGTGCACTCTCAAACCACCATGACACAGTTGAAGTCAGAAGTTTACATACACTTAGGTTGGAGTCATTAAAACTCATTTTTCAACCACTCCACAAATTTCTTGTTAACAAACTATAGTTTTGGCAAGTCGGTTAGGACATCTACTTTGTGCATGACACAAGTAGTTTTTCCAACAATTGTTTACAGACAGATTATTTCACTTAAATTCACTGTATCACAATTCCAGTGGGTCAGAAGTTTACATACACTAAATTGACTGTGCCTTTCAACAGTTTGAAAATTCCAGAAAATGATGTCATGGCTTTAGAAGTTCTGAAAGGTTAATTGACATAATTTGAGTCAATTGGAGGTGTACCTGTGGATGTATTTCAAGGCCTACCTTCAAACTCAGTGCCTCTTTGCTTGACATCATGGGAAAATCAAATGAAATCAACCAAGACCTCAGTGAAAAATTGTAGACCTCCACAAGTCTGGTTCATCCTTGGGAGCAATTTCCAAACACCTGAAGGAACCACGTTCATCTGTACAAACAATAGGACATAAGTATAAACACCATGGGACCAGGCAGCCATCATACCGCTCAGGAAGGAGATGTATCTATATCCACAGTAAAACGAGTCCTGTATCAGCATAACCTGAAAGGCCGCTCAGCAAGGAAGAAGCCACTGCTCCAAAACCGCCATAAAAAAGCCAGACTACGATTTGCAACTGCACATGGGGACAAAGATCGTATGTCCTCTGTTCTGATGAAACAAAAATAGAACTGTTTGGCCATAATGACCTTCGTTATGTTTGGAGAAAAAAGGGGGAGGCTTGCAAGCCGTAGAACACCATCCCAACCGTGAAGCACGGGGGTGGCAGCATCATGTTGTGGGGGTGCTTTGCTGCAGGAGGGACTGGTGCACTTCACAAAATAGATGAAATCATGAGGATGGAAAATTATGTGGATATACTGAAGCAACATCTTAAGACATCAGTCAGGCAGGAAGTTAAAGCGTGGTCACAAATGGGTCTTCCAAATGGACAATGACCCCAAGCATACTTCCAAAGTTGTGGCAAAATGGCTTAAGGACAACAAAGTCAAGGTATTGGAGTGGCCATCACAAAGCCTCAATCCTATAGAACATTTGTGGGCAGAACTGAAAAAGAGTGTGGGAGCAAGGAGGCCTACAAACCTGACTCAGTTACACCAGCTCTGTCAGGAGGAATGGGATAAAATTCACCCAACTTATTGTGGGAAGCTTGTGGAAGGCTACCCGAAACATTTGACCCAAATTAAACTATTTAAAGGGAATGCTACCAAATACTAATTGAGTGTATGTAAACTTCTAACCCACTGGAAATGTGAAAGAAATAAAAGCTGAAATCAATCATTCTCTCTACTATTATTCTGATATTTCATATTATTACAATAAAGTGGTGATCCTAACTGACCTAAAACAGGGAATTTTTACTAAGATTAAATGTCAGGAATTGTGAGAAACTGAGGTCAAATGTATTTAGCTAAGATGTTAACTTCTGACTTCAACTGTATTTCTCTTCTAAGGGATGAGCATGGACATGGGGAATGTGTGAAGGGTTTTAGATTGATGATCAAACTAATGTGATGCTCTAGTGCTGTGTTGTAGTGACAGAAGATGAATCTATCTATGACACGGGGTGGTTACTGGTCTCTGTGTTGTAGTGATAGAAGATGAATCTATCTATGACACGGGGTGGTTACTGGTCTCTGTGTTGTAGTGACAGAAGATGAATCTATCTATGACACGGGGTGGTTACTGGTCTCTGTGTTGTAGTGACAGAAGATGAATCTATCTATGACACGGGGTGGTTACTGGTCTCTGTGTTGTAGTGATAGAAGATGAATCTATCTATGACACGGGGTGGTTACTGGTCTCTGTGTTGATCATGTACTAGTCGACCTTTCTGTGTGTGTGTGTGTGTGTGTGTGTGTGTGTGTGTGTGTGTGTGTGTGTGTGTGTGTGTGTGTGTGTGTGTGTGTGTGTGTGTGTGTGTGTGTGTGTGTGTGTGTGTGTGTGTGTGTGTGTGTGTGTGTGTTATTTATAAACCAAACCCTCTTGCAGAAACTCAATCTACTCTGTACAAATTAATCTCACAGCAAAACAAAAATGATGAGGTGAACATTTAATGTGTTGGTTAATAAGGCCAACTTGTTTATTATTTTTCCTATAATTTCTCGCAGTGTGTGGTGGTGGGGAGACTTTATTATTGGAACCTGTATCTGCTTAGTTCCCATAGCAACAGTGTGCATTGGCCAACACCCATAACAGAACTACAGTCTGTCTGGCTAGGACTGAACACTGTTCATCTGTGTGACAGAAGGGAGCAAACTGTGAATACCTCTCACATCGCTTACAAGACGTAGGTGTTTCATCAGAAAACTCAATATTGTTAGTAATTTCAGCTCCAATTTACTGTTCTGTCACGCCTACCTCATGGCCATAAAAACTAATTCACACTATTTGACCAAAAGTGACTTGCAGTGAAAGGGGAATGAGCATGGGGAACTCTTACAGGGACCCCTGGTGGCTGATATTAACAGTACACAGAGGACATACAAGAGACTTGTTAGGGGATGTTGGGTGCCAAACACGTATCCCATTAATGATGTGATTGCAGATCTTGGTTAAACATCATCACACAGGCTCCCTGCAGTACAGAGACCTTGGTTAAACACCATCACACAGGCTCCCTGCAGTACAGAGACCTTGGTTAAACACCATCACACAGGCTCCCTGCAGTACAGAGCCCTTGGTTAAACACCATCACACAGGCTCCCTGCAGTACAGAGCCCTTGGTTAAACACCATCAGACAGGCTCCCTGCAGTACAGAGACCTTGGTTAAACACCATCAGACAGGCTCCCTGCTGTACAGAGCCCTTGGTTAAACACCAGGTTAAACACCATCAGACAAGCTCCCTGCAGTACAGAGACCTTGGTTAAACACCATCAGACAGGCTCACACAGGCCCTGCAGTACAGAGACCTTGGTTAAACACCATCACACAGGCTCCCAGTACAGAGAGTTAAACACCATACAGTACAGAGCCCTTGGTTAAACACCATCAGACAGGCTCCCTGCAGTACAGAGACCTTGGTTAAACACCATCAGACAGGCTCCCTGCTGTACAGAGACCTTGGTTAAACACCATCAGACAAGCTCCCTGCAGTACAGAGCCCTTGGTTAAACACCATCAGACAGGCTCCCTGCTGTACAGAGACCTTGGTTAAACACCATCAGACAAGCTCCCTGCATACAGAGACCTTGTCCCAGACACAGTACAGAGACCTTGGTTAAACACCATCACACAGGCTCCCTGCAGTACAGAGACCTTGGTTAAACACCAGAATGTTGTCCCCACATGCATTACAGAAGCCATGCATTAAGGCAACATCCACACTGAGCTAAAGGCTAGAGTTGCCGCTTTCATGGAGAGAGACTCTAACCCAAACGCGTATAAGAAAGCCTGCTATGTCCTTCGATGAACCATCAAATAGGCAAAGCGTCAATACAGGACTACGATTGAATTGTACAACACCGGCTCCGATGTTCATCGGATGTGGCAGGGCTTGCAAACTATTACGGACTACAAAGGGAAACACACCCGCGAGCTGCCCAGTGACGCGAGCCTACCAGACGAGCTAAATTACCTCTATGCACGCTTCAAGGCAAGCAACACCGAAAAAATGTGTGATCGCGCTTGTCGCAGCCGTTATAAGACCTTTAAACAAGTCAACATTCACAAGTCCGCAGGGCCAGACGGATAACCAGCATGGCTCTGATTGAGTCTGTTATACCAACATGTTTCAAGCAGACCACCATAGTCCCTGTGCCCAAGAACACAAAGGCAACCTGCCTAAATGACTACAGACCCGTAGCACTCACGTCCATAGCCATGAAGTGCTTTGAAAGGTTGGTAATGGCTCACATCAACACCATTATCCCAGAAACCCTAGACCCACTCCATTTATCCAAACAGATCCACAGATGATGCAATCTCTATTGCACTCCACACTGCCCTTTCCTACCTGGACAAAAGGAACACTTATGTGAGAATGCTATTCATTGACTACAGCTCAGCGTTCAACACCATAGTACCCTCAAAGCTCATCACTAAACTAAGGATCCGGGGACTAAACACATCCCTCTGCAACTGGATCCTGGACTTCTTGACGGCCCACTCCCAGGTGATGAGGGTAGGTAGCAACACATCCGCCACGGTGATCCTCAACACTGGAGCTCCCCAGGGGTGCGTACTCAGTCCCCTCCTGTACTCCCTGTTCACCCATAACTGCATGGCCAGGCATGACTCCAACACCATCATTAAGTTGGCAGACAACACAACAGTGGTAGGCCTGATCACCGACAACGACGAGACAGCCTATAGGGAGGTCAGAGACCTGGCCGTGTTGTGCCAGGACAACAACCTCTCCCTCAATGTGATCAAGACAAAGGAGATGATTGTGGACTACAGGAAAAAAAGGACTGAACACGTCCCCATTCTCATCGACAGTCATGAAGAGGGCACGACAAAATTGACTCTGTACCAGTACCCCCTGTATATAGCCTCCACATTGACTCTGTACCGATACCCCCTGTATATAGCCTCCACATTGACTCTGTACCAGTACCCCCTGTATATAGCCTCCACATTGACTCTGTACCAGTACCCCCTGTATATAGCCTCCACATTGACTCTGTACCAGTACCCCCTGTATATAGCCTCCACATTGACTCTGTACCAGTACCCCCTGTATATAGCCTCGTTACTTTCTATTTTCTTCTCTATTTATTTTTATTATTTTTGTTTACTTCAGTTTATACTTTCATAAAACGTTTTTTTAATTAAAACTGCATTGCTGGTTAAGGGCTTGTAAGTAAGCAGGTCTACACCTGTTGCATTTGGCGCATGTGACAAATAACATTTGATTTGATTTGATTTGACCACACAGGCTCCCTACATCACTGAGACTTTGGCAGCTTGTGCACCACCATGCTCCCCATGAAACATCCTCTGAACCACTTCTGTCATACAGAAGTGGTTCAGTATCCCACCGACTGAACCAAATGTTCCTCCAGCAAAAAACAGGCTTTAAAGGGATAGTTCACGCAAATTACAAAATTGCACATTGGTTTTCTTACCCTTTAAGCAGTATATGGACAATGTATTAAATAATGACAGGAATACATGCTTTTTCTTTACTTGGCCACAGTTTCAAAATGCCAACTTTTTAGCATTTGTGGCACATTCTAATGCAATTCAATGCTACCGATATCAGTATTTTAATTTGGGTGAACTATCCCTTTAACCTAACTCAAAAAGAGCCTTGATTCACCAGTGGATCCTGATCACTCAGCTGTATTGGCTAGTGCAGAAATCTCTTAAGTTCCAGATCAAATGAAATGTTATGTTTTGATGCAGGCCTTCAGAATGCAAAACACACTTTCACCGACATACCTCACTTTATTGATACCTATCAAGTAATCTACGGATTCTGAGAGTCAGGGACCAAAATATGGGTTTGTTTACCGACCTTAAGCTTATGCTATAATTGTTTGACTGCAAAATAAGTTTCAACGTTTATGTGCCGAGGATACAACAGGTGTAAAACAATACAGTAACATTCTTACCTTGAGAGCTCTTTCCCAACAATGCAGTGATAATAATAATTATAACAATAATAATAATTATTATTATTATAATGATAATAATAACAATAATAATAGAAAATATAATATATACATTACCAGTCAAAAATTCTGGACACACCTACTCATTCCAGGGTTTTACTTTATTTTCAATATTTTCTACTTTGTAGAATAATAGTGAATACATAAAAATTATGAAATAGCACATATGGAATTATGTAGTAATCAAAAAAGTGTTAAAACAAATCAAAATATATTTTATATTTGAGATTCTTCAAAGTAGCCACCCTTTGCCTTGATGACAGCTTTGCATACTCTTGGCATCCTCTCATCCAGCTTCACCTCAAATGCTTTTCCAACAGTCTTGAAGGAGTTCCCACATATGCTGAGCACTTGTTGGCTGCTTTTCCTTCACTCTGCGGTCCAACTGGGTTGAGGTCGGGTGATTGTGGAGACATGGTCATATGATGCAGCACCTCATCACTCTCCTTCTTGGTCAAATAGCCCTAACACAGCCTGGAGGTGTGTTGGGCCATTGCCACTGCAGAATACTGTGGTAGCCATATTGGTTAAGTGTGCCTTGAATTCTAAATAAATCACAGACAGTGTCACCAGCAAAGCACCCCCACACCATCACACCTCCTCCTCCAAGCTTCACGGTGGAAACCACACATGCAGCGATCATACCTATGACGTTCACCTACGTTCACCTACTCTGCATCTCACAAAGACACAGAGGTTGGAACCAAAAATATTAAATTTGGACTCATCAGACCAAAGGACAGATTTCCACCAGTCTAATGTCGATTGCTCATGTTTCTTGGCCAAGCAAGTCTCTTCTTCTTATTGGTGTCCTTTAGTAGTGGTTTCTTTGCAGCAATTCAACCATGAAGGCCTGATTCATGCAGTCTCCTCTGAACAGTTGATGTTGAGATGTGTCTGTTTCTTGAACTCTGTGAAGCATTTATTTGGGTTGCAATTTCTGAGGCTGGTAACTCTAATGAACGTATCCTCTGCAGCAGAGGTAACTCTGGGTCTTTCTTTCTTGTGGCGGTCCTCATGAGAGCCAGTTTCATCATAGCTCTAGATGGTTTTTGGTTACTAAATGATTCCATATGTGTTATTTCATAGTTTAGATGTCTTTACTATTATTCTACAATGTAGAAAATACAAAAAAAGAAATAAAATAAAATAAATAACCCTGGGATGAGTAACTGTGTCCAAACGTTTGACTGGTACTGTATATAAACAGTATAATACAAAAACACAGTCATGGGAAGCACAAATAAAACATCACAAATCAGGTGTCTATACTTCAACACCAAAGTTAGATGAGATGACACAGGATGCAGTAATGAGTATCAAAACTGTCACCTGTAATGAAACGAAGGGCACTATGGTAGATGGCATCCAAAGGTTTAAGAGTAGTAGCAGTTGCACTTTGATAAATAATATCGCCATAATAAACAGATAAATACGATGGGAGTTAAAGAAACATGAGAATGCAAGTATAGTGTGATAAGAGATACATACTGGCTACTTCAAACTGCAGATACCTACATTGTAAGGAATTGCTTAGAGATGTCTCCCTCTTGTGGAATACATGATGACTGGCAAAGATGTTTCTTTAGTTTCAGTATTGTCAGCTATGAGCAAACAGTCTGGGGTTTCTTATTGACTGTTCTCTCTCTCTCCCCATGGATACAGAAGGCGGAGATGTGTTTGCCATAAGATGAGAGAGTAGATTTCCCAAGAAATGTGATTGTGTCAGCTATGAGCAAACAGTCCAGGGTTTCAACATTTTTTCTCAATTAAATTATATTCGGTTAACCTTTCTATGAAGTACCGACCTATAATGCTTTATCATAACATACTTTATGTGTTAAGACACGGACTATAAGCGTCCATAACCACTCATAAGTGGTTATTAAAGTCTGTATGATGTTTTATAGATCATGAACTATAATGACTTGTAAGAATATATACTGCGTAATAAATAACAACCAAGCTGGTTTAAAACACCAAAAATATAGTTATTAGGCTACACACATTAGGCGCCATAATACAGTATTATAAGGCTTTATGTGAGGCAGAAAGCCTAGTTTACATCTATGCGCAGCATTGCAGGCTAAATATTATTGCGATCTGAGATGATAGATCGTTCCAGTTGTTCTCTCTCATATCTAAATGATAGGCAATGAATGTGGGCTGGTCCCTCTGCGCTCAACACTCAACACCCGGATGTGTGCGGCACTTCGACTGCATAGTAGAATCGCTGGATCCAGATAATATACTATTTGATGGGAATCAGATCGCGGATTACGACAAAAAAAATGAAATCAACTGAATCAGTGCCGTTTTGGAATCACTGACAGAATGGAGGACGATCTGGTTTCAGAGGATGATATCTGTAAGAATTTATAATTCTCTCATTACTAACGGAATAGCTGTATGTATTGGTTTTTGTGATGCCTACTCTGCTCATCTGGCCTATAATACTGTACTAGTCCAGGCAGCCTGCCTTTATCAGGTTATTGCACGCGCGGACACTGTATCAGAACAGATTCAGTCAGAATAATTGATTAATTGATAAGAGCTACCATGAACTGAAGCCAGTTGAAATACTAGGCTATGTTATATTGCAATGTGATGGTTGTCGGGCTGCATGACCGGGCTCATATGGTTCTTCCTTATAGGATGAAACCACAGCCTTTTGATTTGTATTACTTCTGAAATATTATATTGTAGTAGTGCTTGACTTGGGCATCAGATCGCTGGAGCTGAATACCAGCACCTCAAATGTTCTACTGCTTGAGCTCCTGCACCACTTATAGAATATTAGCAGGACCTAGTTTGGGAACCCTGGTCTCGTGGTGAGGTGTTTAGCTGTTGTTTTAGCGCTAGTTTATCATTGCACTTAGAAGAGGTTGGTGGAACCTTAATTGGGGAGGACAGACTCGTGGTAATGGCTGGAGTAGAATTAGTGGAATGGCACCAAATACATCCAACACATTGTTTCCATGTGTTTAGTGCCGTTCCATTTACTCCGTTTCAGCCATTTTTATGAGCCGTCCTCTCCTCAGCGGCCTCCACTGGTTCCATTCGTTTTCTGACTTAATGCTCAATGTACTGTTTGATGTAGGCCTGGCAATGTTGTGCATAGTACAAGCATATAACCTCGGGATAGACCGATCTAGGTCAGTCTCAACCAGTCTGTCAATGTTCTCTCATAAGAGAAACCGGAGTCTGTAGTCATAAAGAGTCTCAGAGTAAGAGTTCTGATCTAGGACCAGTTCCCCCCCTTTCCATAGAATCGTATTAATTGTGATTAAAGGACTAAACTGATTCTAGATCAGCACTAAGACACTTCATGAATACAGTAGGAAGACTACACACACCAAATCACAGTTATCAATATAGAAACAGTTCAGTCGCCCTCACATGTTTGCCATATCCAGTATGTTGTGTACGCAAAGTGGGAATGTAGTGAGAGTTCTACATTGATGTTTTCCCCAATGTTGATTTAACCGTTAAAAGGTTCCTGGGGGGTGAAACGACAGGCAGCTATGGCTCTTATAGGCACGTACATACTGCAGTTGTGCCAATGATGGACAACCCATCGGGCACAACGCTGATGCAACAACAGAGAGTCTTTTCTGCGCCCTAAAAAATGATGGCACAATGGTTGTGTGAACGTTTTTGTGTAGACAAACTGTCCATTGTATCACAAATTAAATATCATCTATATCACAACCAATGTGTCATGTGTTTCAGGCTACATCAGTTGCCAACCTGAGTGAGAACAGGGCCTTAGGGACCTGCTGATGGCCGTTCAATCATCCAGGCTATGGCTGCTTCTCAAATGTCACCCGTATAGTGCATTACTTATAGGCCCTGGTCAAAGGTAGTGCACTACGTAGAGAATAGGGTTCAATTTGGAATTCAGCCTATGATTGAAATTCAATCTGCTGGCCCTACAGCATTACCACAGTCTATAGAAAGACAGACATCAGGCCTCCCGAGTGGTGCTGTCACGCCCTGACCTTAGTTATCTTTGTTTACTTTATTATTTTGGTTAGGTCAAGGTGTGCCGTGGGTGGTTTGTTTAGTTTTTGTATTGTCTAGGGGTTTTTGTATGTCTAGAGTTTTTTGTAAGTCTAGATGTTTATATGTCTGTGGTTACCTAGATTGGTTCTCAATCAGAGGCAGCTGTTTATCGTTGTCTCTGATTGGAGACCATATATAGGTAGCCATATTCCTTGGGTAGTTTGTGGGTTCTTAGTCTACGTTTAGTTGCCTGTCTGCACTAGCCATATTAGCTTCACGGTTCGTTTTTGTTGTTTTGTTCAGTGTTTGTTCTTCCATTAAAAGAAGTATGTACGCTTACCACGCTGCGCCTTGCTCTCCTCCATACAACGACCATGACAGAAGAACCCACCAAAAAAGGACCAAGCAGCGTGCTAAAGAGGAGTGGACATCCTGGACCCGGGAGAAAGAGGAGTGGAAGACATGGTCCTGGGAGGAAGTAATGGCTGGGGACAAGACTCGATACGAGAGGACACGGCTAGCACGGAAGCCCGAGAGGCAGCCCCAAGATTTTCTTGGGTGGGGCACACGAGGAGATTGCCTAAGTCAGGTTGGATACTTGAGCCAACTCCTCGTGCTTACTGTGGGGAGCATGAGACTGCTCACGTACCGTGTTATGCAGAGATGCGCACGGTGTCTCCATTTCGCGTTCATAGCCCGGTTCGCTCTATTCCAGCTCTAGCATTGGCGGGCTAGAATGGGCATCCAGCCAGGAAGGAAGGTGCCGGCACAACGCTCCTGGTCTCCAGTATACCTCCTTGGACCAGGATATCCTGTGCCGGCTCTGCGCACTATGTCTCTGGTGAGTCTGCACAGACCAGTGCGCCCTGTGCCAGCGCCCTGTGCCAGCGCCCTGTGCCAGCGGCCTGTGCCAGCGCTCTGTGCCAGCGCCCTGTGCCAGCGCCATGCATTTTCAGGGTGAAAATAAACATCCAGCCAGGATGGGTTGTCAGCTCTACACTCCAGACCTCCAGGGCGCCTGCACAGTCCAGTACGTCCTGTTCCTCTTCCCCATTCACTCGTCCTGAGGTGCGTGTCCCCAGCCCGGTACCACCAGTGCCGGCATCACGCACCAGGCCTACAGTGCGCCTTGGCAGTCCAGAGCGTCCGACGACAGTACCCAGTCCGGAGCGTCCGGCGACAGTACCCAGTCCGGAGCGTCCGGCGACAGTACCCAGTCCGGAGCATCCAACAACGTTTCCCAGTCCGGAACCTCCAACGACGGTCCCCAGTCCGGAACCTCCAGCGACGGTCCCCAGTCCGGGGTCGCCAGCGACGGTCCCCAGTCCAGAACCTCCGGCGATGATCCACGCAGCGAGGGTCCGCAGCCTGGGGCTTAGGGCGAGCATCCGCAGTCCAGAGCCTCCAGCGATGATCCACGGGTCAGTGCTACAAGGGCGGAGGGATCAGTGTAAAGAAGGGGGACGGCATCCAGAACCAGAGCCACCACCAAAGTTAGATGCCCACCCAGACCCTCACATATAGGTTTAGGTTTGCGGCCGGGAGTCCGCACCTTTGGGGGGGTACAGTCACGCCCTGACCTTGGTTATCTTTGTTTTCTTTATTATTTTGGTTAGGTCAGGGTGTGACATGGGTGGTTTGTTTAGTTTTGGTATTGTCTAGGGTTTTTTGTAAGTCTAGGTGTTTATATGTCTGTGGTTGCCTCGATTGGTTCTCAATCAGAGGCAGCTGTTTATCGTTGTCTCTGATTGGGGACCATATTTAGGGAGCCATATTCCTTGGGTAGTTTGTGGGTTCTTAGTCTATGTTTAGCTGCCTGTCTGCACTAGCCATATTAGCTTCACGGTTTGTTTTTGTTGTTTTGTATTAGTTTTGTTCAGTGTTTGTTCTTCCATTAAAAGAAGTATGTACGCTTACCATGCTGCGCCTTGGTCTCCTCCATACAACGACTGTGACAGGTGCAGTGCGAGAGGCGTCACTACAGACCTGGGTCCGATCCCAGGTCCAGCGTCGTCCGGGTTAGGGGAGGGTTTTGGCTGTGGGGGGCTTTACTTGGCTCATCGCGCTCTAGCGACTCCTGCAGGCTGATCTCGGTCGTCAGTTGAACGGTGACACATTGGTGCGGCTGGCTTCCGGGTTAAGCGTGTGGGTGTTTAGAAGTGCGGTTGATTTGGAGGACGCGTGACTCGGAGGTTTAGAGGACGCAAGGAGGAAAAGGGGGGAAGAAAAAGACAGGCATCAACATGAAGGCAAATAAATACATTTGACAGATCAATGGCGGCCTGGGAACAGTATGTTAACTACCTTGTTCAGGGACAAAATGACAGATTTTTACCTTGTCAGCTCGGGGATTTGATCTCGCAACCTTTCGGTTACTGGCCCAAAGCTCTAACCACTGGGCTACCTGCCCCCTCCTTGTGAACAGAGATAGAGCCTGACACTTGTTCCTGTTTCTCCCATCCTCCTTTCCATGGCCCATGTCTGTTCACAGTGCTCCGGTCGGAGAAGGAATTCCACGATGCAGCAAAGAGGAACGACACGGACAAAATGCGGGAGCTGATGAAGAAAGGAGTGGACATCAAGACCAAAAACAAAGTGAGTGCATGTACGGGATTGGAGAGCATACACACACAGTCACAGTCTTTGGCAGATACACACACACATATGCACGCACGCACACACACACACACTTACACACAATAGTTTACCACTGTCAATTGAATACGGGATGCTATGCATGTTTTTCATGATAATGACTATTGTTGTGTTGAAACTTGACTGAAAGTGAGTTCACAAGAACTTCTACTAATTCCACAAAACTTCTACTGAGCTGTACTAATTCACATTAGTAAACTACAGTGCAAATACCCAGGAAGGATTTGATCTGACAGAGTCGATGCCAGTCAGTCAGTGCCACACTGCCAACGCTTTAGCAGCTGTAGCTTTGTTCCTGCCATTTGTGCTTTGAAGAAAAGGAAACAAGCATCTTGTTGTCCCGGGAAAAGGATATGACCCGGATTTCACCTCACTGTGGTGAAATAACACCCTCCGACTTGTTTCTCTTGGCTAGCATGGCCCAAGGTTTCACCGCTAGGTCGTTAACTGTTTCTCACTCAATGTTCTTGCAAATAAGTTGCATAATAAAAGTGTTTTTTTTTTGCAGTAAATTATAGCATGCAACTTATGTTTTCTTCTCTGTGTCTTGATGAACTGAATCACCCTGCAGGGATCATGAAAGTATGAAGCTGTCTATGTGGTTATATAGTGGAGATACCTAGACTTTACATAACCTTTCAGAGCTGTTAGTGTATCTGTTCCAGTGGAAAGGGAGAGAGCTTCTGTCGACCTCAAGCTTCTTTATCTGCATGCTCACATCCACTGCAGATAAACCACCTTTCATACCTACATTATTGTTGTGTTTTATTTCATTCTGATTCAGAACACTTTATTGTCCTACATTGGGTGATTTGGTTTGCGGCTATAAAACAACAATATGAAAGAACAGCTACACACTAAAAACACATCAAAAGCATTTCACATTCAATCACATTCAAATGCATCCCGATATGTTCTGCTGTTGTTTCTCCCTCTCGATATGTTCTGCTGTTGTTTCTCTCTCCTCTCTATCGTGTTGTTTCTCTCTCCTCTCTATCGTGTTGTTTCTCT
>NW_027010484.1:0-31427 GCF_036934945.1 Oncorhynchus masou masou
CTAAACAACATCTTAGTGAGGTAAACACGTGATATATTATATCCATCTTACAGGTTGAATTTTTGTTCGATGTCAAGTCGGTGTGTTTTAATTTGAAGCTTTCATTTTGTTTCTCTGTATACAGACTAAATACATGGAAATGTTTATGCAGCTAACCCTGCTATGCCGAACAACTCCCCCTGAAGGTGTGAACTGCTGTCTTAAAGGGCACTAGAACTCACTGAAACCCGGTTGTTTCCACGGAAACGTCTATTTAAAGAGACGGTTTAGAACCATAGCGAATAGGGTGCCATTTGGGACGAAGCTCTGAACTGTCTCTTTAAATGGACGTTTCCGTAGAAACCACCAGAGGAACTTTTCTGAAGTTCCAATGGAAGGAGACTTGCATGGAAACGTGCCACGGTACAAGACAGACCAGAACACATGCTGACTACGTAAACCACTAGAGATTCCACACAGATGAGTGTGCATCTGTTTCTCAAGCTCTGTAACACAGATGTGCATTCTGAGAATAGTTAACTAATCTAAAGGCTTTGAAAACGTCCTCCTTTTTTAGAATTTAACGAGCTGTGAAAGGAAGTCTGTGTCCTTGCAAGTTTCAGTGTTTTGTTTGCTACGTTTTCTGTCACCAACAACCTTTGTCAAAGGAAGCATTGGGCTGATCTCTGTCGGTCCACTGCAGCTCTTACTTCACATGCTTTGAGGTCTACAGTACAGTTCACAAGTGTTCAGAACAAGTGTTCCTCTCTCGCCGCCGTGGGTCTGTGTTTTGTGGTGAGAGGACGCTGTAGGACACGTGTAGCTTACATCTATGTTCTCTGTGTGACATTTCGTTCACATTTCTTTCACACAACCCCTGTAACTAGCCTTTCTGTAACTAGCCTTTCTGTAACTAGCCTTTCTGTAGCTAGTCTTTCTGTAGCTAGTCGTTCTGTAGCTAGTCTTTCTGTAGCTAGCCTTTCTGTAGCTAGCCTTTCTGAAGCTAGCCTTTCTGTAGCTAGCCTTTCTGTAGCTAGCCTGTCTGTTGCTAGCCTTTCTGTAACTAGCCTTTCTGTAACTAGCCTTTCTGCAACTAGCCTTTCTGCAACTACCCTTTCTGCAGCTAGCCTTTCTGTAGCTAGCCTTTCTGTAGCTAGCCCTTCATGTGTACACACACTAGAGGTTCGACTGATTATGATTTGTCAACGCCGATACCGATTATTGGAGGACAAAGAAAAGCCGATACCGATTAATCGGACGATTTTTATGTATATATTTGTAATAATGACAATTACAACAATACTGAATGAACATTTTTATTTTAACTTAATATAATACATACATAAAATCAATTTAGTCTCAAATAAATAATGAAACATGTTCAATTTGGTTTAAATAATGCAAAAACAAAGTGTTGGAGAAGAAAGTAAAAGTGCAATATGTGCTATGTAAATAAGCTATATAATAAATAAATAAGCTAATGTTTCAGTTCCTTGCTCAGAACATGAGAACATATGAAAGCTGGTGGTTCCTTTTAACTTGAGTCTTCAATATTCCCAGGTAAGAAGTTTTAGGTTGTAGTTATTATAGGACTATTTCTCTCTATACCCTTTGTATTTCATAGACCATTGACTATTGGATGTTCTAATAGGCACTTTAGTAGTGCTAGCCTAATCTCGGGAGTTGATAGGCTTGAAGTCCTACTAAACAGCTCAATGCTTGAAGCACAGTGTTTGCTGGCAAACGCAGGAAAGTGCTGTTTGAATGAATGCTTACGAGCCTGCTGCTGCCTACCACCGCTCAAATCAAATGTATTTATATAGCCCTTCTTACATCAGCTGATATCTCAAAGTGCTGTACAGAAACCCAGCCTAAAATCCCAAACAGCAAGCAATGCAGGTGTAGAAGCACGGTGGCTAGGGAAAAACTCCCTAGAAAGGCCAAAACCTAGGAAGAAACCTAGAGAGGAACCAGGCTCTGAGGGTGGCCAGTCCTCTACTGGCTGTGCCGGATGGAGATTATAAAAGAACAGACCTATATAGAACCAGGTCATCTAGGTTATATATTGTGGATATAGAACCAGGTCATCTAGGTTATATGTGTGGATATAGAACCAGGTCATCTAGGTTATATGTGTGGATATAGAACCAGGTCATCTAGGTTATATGTGTGGATATAGAACCAGGTCTCTAGAGTTATATGTGTGGATATAGAACAGGTCATCTAGGTTATATGTGTGGATATAGAACCAGGTCATCTGGGTTATATGTGTATGTATATAGACCTATAGAACCAGGCAAGAGGCTACTTTGAAGAATCTCAAACATAAAATATATTTAGATTTGTTTAACACTTTTTTTGGTTACTACATGATTCCATATGTGTTATTTGATAGTTGTGATGTCTTCAGTATTATTCAACAATGTAGAAAATAGTTTAAAAAACAACAACAAAATACCTTGAATGAGTAGGTGTGTCCTAATCTTTTGACAGGTACAGTACATACTCTCACATTAGTTTGGTTTTATTACATTGTATGGTTTCACTGCGATTGTTCAGCGTCCCTTATTGTAATCTATACGAGCCTGGTTTATGAGATGGCAAGAATATTGTAGTTGAATGTCTTTAGGTTGATCGTTATGCACTGTGAACCAATGCTTTGAAGTGGTTACGTTTTGTCTGTGGGGCAATGTGTCTGGCTGTGTTTTGTCTGTGAGGCAATGTGTCTGGCTGTGTTTTGTCTGTGGGGCAATGTGTCTGGCTGTGTTTTGTCTGTGGGGCAATGTGTCTGGCTGTGTTTTGTCTGTGGGGCAATGTGTCTGGCTGTGTTTTGTCTGTGGGGCAATGTGTCTGGCTGTGTTTTGTCTGTGGGGCAATGTGTCTGGCTGTGTTTTGTCTGTGGGGCAATGTGTCTGGCTGTGTTTTGTCTGTGGAGCAATGTGTCTGGCTGTGTTTTGTCTGTGGAGCAATGTGTCTGGCTGTGTTTTGTCTGTGGAGCAATGGGTCTGGCTGTGTTTTGTCTGTGGAGCAATGTGTCTGGCTGTGTTTTATCTGTGGAGCAATGTGTCTGGCTGTGTTTTGTCTGTGGGGCAATGTGTCTGGCTGTGTTTTGTCTGTGGATCTGTTGTGTTTTGGTGGGGCAATGTGTCTGGCTGTTTTGTCTGTGGAGCAATGTGTCTGTGTTTTGTCTGTGGGACAATGTGTCTGGCTGTGTTTTATCTGTGGAGCAATGTGTCTGGCGGTGTTTTGTCTGTGGGACAATGTGTCTGGCTGTGTTTTATCTGTGGAGCAATGTGTCTGGCGGTGTTTTGTCTGTGGGGCAATGTGTCTGGCTGTGTTTTGTCTGTGGAGCAATGTGTCTGGCGGTGTTTTGTCTGTGGGGCAATGTGTCTGGCTGTGTTTTGTCTGTGGGGCAATGTGTCTGGCGGTGTTTTGTCTGTGGAGCAATGTGTCTGGCGGTGTTTTGTCTGTGGGGCAATGTGTCTGGCTGTGTTCTGTCTGTGGGGCAATGTGTCTGTGGTGTTTTGTCTGTGGGGCAATGTGTCGGTGTGTTTTGTCTGTGGAGCAATGTGTCTGGCAATGTGTCTGGCGGTGTTTTGTCTGTGGGGCAATGTGTCTGGCTGTTTTATCTGTGGAGCAATGTGTCTGTGGGGTCAATGTGTTTGGCTGTGTTTGTCACCAATGGGTAATGTGTCTTTTTTTGTTTTGTTGCAATGTCTGGCTGTGTTTTTGTGGTGCTGTGTCTGGCTGCAATGTGTCTGGCTGTGTTTTGTCTGTGGAGCAATGTGTCTGGTTTTGTCTGTGGGGCAATGTTTTGTTTTGTCTTTGTTGCAATGTATGTGTCTGGCGGTGTTTGTCTTTGTGCAATGTGTCTGGCTTGTGTTTTGTTTGTGGACAATGTGTCTGGCTGTGTTTTGTCTGTGGAGCAATGTGTCTGGCTGATTTGACACCATTAGGATACTTTTTATTATACATATTCATGAGTCAGGGGTAAGGTAAGGGTTATTATATTATAGCTGGCCTCTCTGGTTCTCCTGACCTCAGACCCCAGTGAGTTGGAGCTGTGTCCAAGCCCCAGAGCTCTGTGCCAGGCTTCATTCCAGGCAGAGACTGCACATCTCTGGTTCTCCTGACCTCAGACCCGAGTGAGTTGGAGCCGTGTCCCAGCCCAGAGCTCTGTGCCAGGCTTCATTCCAGACAGAGACTGCACATCTGGTTCTCCTGACCTCAGACCCCAGTGAGTTGGAGCCGTGTCCCAGCCCCAGGGCTCTGTGCCAGGCTTCATTCCAGACAGAGACTGCACATCTCCCTGTTCTCCTGACCTCAGACCCCGAGTGATGAGTTGGAGCCGTGTCAGCCCCAGAGCTCTGTGCCAGGCTTCATTCCAGACCGAGAAAGGGCCTCTCTGCAGCTTACCCTCAGCCAAGGGAATCTATCCATCTTACCCCCCCATCTCCTCTCCATTCCTCTGCTCCAGCCTTGCTCTCTCTGGTCTCTGGTGGGCTGTTATAACTCTGGTAGAGAACATTGCTTGAATAAAAAAAAATTTGGAGGGAGGTCGGCTTGCTCCATGGTGGATCTCATTGCTTGACTCGACATGTTCCTACTACTACTAAATTAATGGATTGCATGATAGCTGACCTGCCACATGTGTATATTTCACTGCATAGGGTTGACCAGGTCATTTAAATGTGTGGGCTAGAATGAGTCACTCGTAAGATATCGGGAAACCATTCTGTATAGTTTTGGATGGTGTTGTAGCCTGGTTTCAGTGAGTGGTGTTGTAGCCTGGTTTCAGTGAGTGGTGTTGTAGCCTGGTTTCACTGAGTGGTGTTGTAGCCTGGTTTCAGTGAGTGGTGTTGTAGCCTGGTTTCACTGAGTGGTGTTGTAGCCTGGTTTCACTGAGTGGTGTTGTAGCCTGGTTTCACTGAGTGATGTTGTAGCCTGGTTTCAGTGAGTGGTGTTGTAGCCTGGTTTCAGTGAGTGGTGTTGTAGCCTGGTTTCACTGAGTGGTGTTGTAGCCTGGTTTCAGTGAGTGGTGTTGTAGCCTGGTTTCAGTGAGTGGTGTTGTAGCCTGGTTTCACTGAGTGGTGTTGTAGCCTGGTTTCACTGAGTGGTGTTGTAGCCTGGTTTCAGTGAGTGGTGTTGTAGCCTGGTTTCACTGAGTGGTGTTGTAGCCTGGTTTCAGTGAGTGGTGTTGTAGCCTGGTTTCAGTGAGTGGTGTTGTAGCCTGGTTTCACTGAGTGGTGTTGTAGCCTGGTTTCACTGAGTGGTGTTGTAGCCTGGTTTCACTGAGTGGTGTTGTAGCCTGGTTTCACTGAGTGGTGTTGTAGCCTGGTTTCACTGAGTGGTGTTGTAGCCTGGTTTCAGTGAGTGGTGTTGTCGGGTGAATGTAGCCTCAAATCAAATCAAATCAACTTTTATTTGTCACATACACATGGTTAGCAGATGTTAATGCGAGTGTAGCGAAATGCTTGTGCTTCTAGTTCCGACAATGCAGTAATAACCAACAAATAATCTAACCTAACAATTCCTAAACTACTGTCTTATACACAGTGTAAGGGGATAAAGAATATGTACGTAAGGATATATGAATGAGTGATGGTACAGAGCAGCATAGGCAAGATACAGTAGATGGTATCAGTACAGTATATACATATGAGATGAGTATGTAAACAAAGTGGCATAGTTAAAGTGGCTAGTGATACATGTATTACATAAGGATGCAGTCGATGATAGAGTACAGTATATACGTATGCATATGAGATGAACAATGTAGGGTAAGTAACATTATATAAGGTAGCATTGTTTAAAGTGGCTAGTGATATATTTACATCATTTCCCATCAATTCCCATTATTAAAGTGGCTGGAGTTGAGTCAGTGTCAGTGTGTTGGCAGCAGCCACTCAATGTTAGTGGTGGCTGTTTAACAGTCTGATGGCCTTGAGATAGAAGCTGTTTTCAGTCTCTCGGTCCCAGCTTTGATGCCTGTACTGACCTACTTCTGTATTGATAGCCGGGGTGAACAGGCAGCGGCTCGGGTGGTTGATGTCCTTGATGATCTTTATGGCCTTCCTGTAACATCGGGTGGTGTAGGTGTCCTGGAGGGCAGGTAGTTTGCCCCCCTGGTGATGTTGTGCAGACCTCACTACCCTCTGGAGAGCCTTACGGTTGAGGGCGGAGCAGTTGCCGTACCAGGCGGATACAGCCCGCCAGGATGCTCTCGATTGTGCATCTGTAGAAGTTTGTGAGTGCTTTTGGTGACAAGCCAAATTTCTTCAGCCTCCTGAGGTTGAAGAGGCGCTACTGCGCCTTCTTCACGATGCTCTCTGTGTGAGTGGACCAATTCATTTTGTCTGTAATGTGTATGCCGAGGAACTTAAAACTTGCTACTCTCTCCACTACTGTTCCATCGATGTGGATAGGGGGGTGTTCCCTCTGCTGTTTCCTGAAGTCCACAATCATCTCCTTAGTTTTGTTGACGTTGAGTGTGAGGTTATTTTCCTGACACCACACTCCGAGGGCCCTCACCTCCTCCCTGTAGGCCGTCTCTGCCGTTGTTGGTAATCAAGCCTACCACTGTTGTGTCGTCCGCAAACTTGATGATTGAGTTGGAGACGTGCGTGGCCACGCAGTCGTGGGTGAACAGGGAGTACAGGAGAGGGCTCAGAACGCACCTCTGTGGGGCCCCAGTGTTGAGGATCAGCGGGGAGGAGATGTTGTTACCTACCGTCACCACCTGGGGCGCCCGTCAGGAAGTCCAGTACCCAGTTGCACAGGGCGGGTCGAGACCCAGGGTCTCGAGCTTGATGACGAGCTTGGAGGGTACTATGGTGTTGAATGCCGAGCTGTGGTCGATGAACAGCATTCTCACATAGAGTATTCCTCTTGTCCAGATGGGTTAGGGCAGTGTGCAGTGTGGTTGAGATTGCATCGTCTGTGGACCTATTTGGGCGGTAAGCAAATTGGAGTGGGTCTAGGGTGTCAGGTAGGGTGGAGGTGATATGGTCCTTGACTAGTCTCTCCAAAGCACTTCATGATGACGGAAGTGAGTGCTACGGGCGGTAGTCGTTTAGCTCAGTTACCTTAGCTTTCTTGGGAACAGGAACAATGGTGGCCCTCTTTGAAGCATGTGGGAACAGCAGACTGGTATAGGGATTGATTGAATATGTCCGTAAACACACCAGCCAGCTGGTCTGCGCATGCTCTGAGGGCGCGGCTGGGGATGCCGTCTGGGCCTGCAGCCTTGCGAGGGTTAACACGTTCAAATGTTTTACTCACCTCGCCTGCAGTGAAGGAGAGACCGCATGTTTCCGTTGCAGGCCGTGTCAGTGGCACTGTATTGTCCTCAAAGCGGGCAAAAAAGTTATTTAGTCTGCCTGGGAGCCTGTAGCCTGGTTTCACTGAGTGATGTTGTAGCCTGGTTTCACTGAGTGATGTTGTAGCCTGGTTTCACTGAGTGATGTTGTAGCCTGGTTTCAGTGAGTGGTGTTGTAGCCTGGTTTCAGTGAGTGATGTTGTAGCCTGGTTTCAGTGATGTTGTAGCCTGGTTTCACTGAGTGGTGTTGTAGCCTGGTTTCAGTGAGTGGTGTTGTAACCTGGTTTCAGTGAGTGGTGTTGTAGCCTGGTTTCACTGAGTGGTGTTGTAGCCTGGTTTCACTGAGTGGTGTTGTAACCTGGTTTCAGTGAGTGGTGTTGTAGCCTGGTTTCAGTGAGTGGTGTTGTAGCCTGGTTTCAGTGAGTGATGTTGTAGCCTGGTTTCAGTGAGTGGTGTTGTAGCCTGGTTTCACTGAGTGGTGTTGTAGCCTGGTTTCAGCGAGTGGTGTTGTAGCCTGGTTTCAGTGAGTGGTGTTGTAGCCTGCTTTCAGTGAGTGGTGTTGTAGCCTGGTTTCAGTGAGTGGTGTTGTAGCCTGGTTTCACTGAGTGGTGTTGTAGCCTGGTTTCACTGAGTGGTGTTGTAGCCTGGGTTTCAGTGAGTGGTGTTGTAGCCTGGTTTCACTGAGTGGTGTTGTAGCCTGGTTTCAGTGAGTGATGTTGTAGCCTGGTTTCAGTGAGTGGTGTTGTAGCCTGGTTTCAGTGAGTGGTGTTGTAGCCTGGTTTCACTGAGTGGTGTTGTAGCCTGGTTTCAGTGAGTGGTGTTGTAGCCTGGTTTCACTGAGTGGTGTTGTAGCCTGGTTTCACTGAGTGGTGTTGTAGCCTGGTTTCAGTGAGTGGTGTTGTAGCCTGGTTTCAGTGAGTGGTGTTGTAGCCTGGTTTCACTGAGTGGTGTTGTAGCCTGGTTTCAGTGAGTGGTGTTGTAGCCTGGTTTCACTGAGTGGTGTTGTAGCCTGGTTTCAGTGAGTGGTGTTGTAACCTGGTTTCAGTGAGTGGTGTTGTAGCCTGGTTTCACTGAGTGGTGTTGTAGCCTGGTTTCAGTGAGTGGTGTTGTAACCTGGTTTCAGTGAGTGGTGTTGTAGCCTGGTTTCACTGAGTGGTGTTGTAGCCTGGTTTCAGTGAGTGGTGTTGTAGCCTGGGTTCAGTGAGTGGTGTTGTAGGCTGGTTTCAGTGAGTGATGTTGTAGCCTGGTTTCAGTGAGTGGTGTTGTAGCCTGGTTTCACTGAGTGGTGTTGTAGCCTGGTTTCACTGAGTGGTGTTGTAGCCTGGGTTCACTGAGTGGTGTTGTAGGCTGGTTTCACTGAGTGGTGTTGTAGCCTGGTTTCACTGAGTGGTGTTGTAGGCTGGTTTCAGTGAGTGATGTTGTAGGGTGGATGTTAACCTGTTTATGTACATCTTCTCTGCAGAGGAGTCCTCCACCACTCTGAAAGTGGCGTCCTATATTCTGATCACGTGGGTTCTCTCTCCATGGTTATGGGCTTCTGGGCTGTATAGGAGCCATCTACGAGATACGCTGCCTGCTGGGGCCTGGTGGAAGTAAACACACATCCACCCTGCTAGAACACTCAACCTCATGCTCCCCCCACCTACCCCACCTACCCTCCCCACCTACTCCCTGCTGTCAAAGGGAGCTTATTCCTGCACCACAACGCTGTGAAGGTTGAGCAGGATGTAGAGTCAGTTTGATGTTATCGTCACATGCTCTCAGCTGCTGCAGTATTCTCTCTGATTTGTAGCTAAGATATTCCACGTTCAGCTGGTGTTGAAAAGGATCGGCAAGGTTCTTCCTCTGCGTTAGAACTGACGACAGACTCATGCTGTTTGGTCCAATGGGGTTGGATTCTTTGTATAACACCATCTTCCTGTTTGACTCTGTATGCCGTCAACAGCAGCCGTGTGGATTATTTACATTTACATTTAAGTCATTTGGCAGACGCTCTTATCCAGAGCGACTTATTAATGTGAGGGGGTTAAAATAGAGAGGGGTGAGGAGGTTAGAGGTTAGAGAGAGAGGGGTGAGGAGGTTAGAGAGACTTACACATAGAGAGGGGTGAGGAGGTTAAACTAGAGATCGGTGAGAAGGTTAGAGAGAGACGGGTGAGGGGCTTACATAGAGAGGGGTGAGGAGGTTAAACTAGAGAGGGGTGAGGAGGTTAGAGAGAGGGGGTGAGGGGGTTACATAGAGAGGGGTGAGGAGGTTAAACTAGAGAGGGGGGTGAGGAGGTTAGAGAGAGACGGGTGAGGGGGTTACATAGAGAGGGGGTGAGGGGGTTACATAGAGAGGGGTGAGTAGGTTAGAGAGAGAGGGTGAGGCTTATATAGAGAGGGGTGAGGAGGTTAGAGAGAGGGGTGAGGAGGTTAAAATAGAGAGGGGTGAGGAGGTTAAAATAGAGAGGGTGAGGAGGTTAGAGAGAGAAGGGTGAGGAGGGTTACATAGAGAGGGGTGAGGAGGTTAGAGAGAGAGGGGGAGAGGTTAGGAGAGAGAAGGGTGAGGAGGTTACAGAGAGAGGGGTGAGGAGGTTAGATAGAGAGGGGGTAAGGAGGTTAAAATAGAGAGGGTGAGAGGTTAGAGAGAGAGGGGAGGAGGAGGTTTCATAGAGAGGGGTGAGGAGGTTAGAGAGAGAGGGGTGAGAGGAGGTTAGGGAGAGAGAGAGGGGTGAGGAGGTTACATAGAGAGGGGTGAGGAGGTTAGAGAGAGGGGGGTGAAACAGGAATACTCTACCAAAACCTAAGGAATTACCAAACCTAAACACAGAATCCTCTAAACCTAAACACAGAATACTCTACCAAATCCTAAACACAGAATACTCTACCAAAACCTAAACACAGAATACTCTACCAAACCTAAACACAGAATTAGTTGAATCAGAGATGTTCAATGTTCTTTTAGTCTGATATCCTCTGGAGAACATGACGCTGGCTGTGTTCATGCTAACTAAACAACCTCGTTGTTTCAAACTGTTATGATGAACCTCTAAAAATGCACTTTCCCATTGTTCTGTCTGTCCGTCCCCAGTACTTCACCTGCCTCCTGCTCATCCTCATCGCCCAGGTTACGGCTGGGCGTGCTCATCTACTTCCAGAGACAGAGTGAGTTCTACCCCTTCTCCCCCTCTATTTCATCTACATTCCTTCCAGAGAGACAGAGTGAGTTCTACCCCTTCTCCCCCCTATTTCATCTACATTCCTTCCAGAGAGACAGTGAGTTCTACCTCCTTCTCCCCCTCTATTTCATCTACATTCCTTCCAGTGAGACAGTGAGTTCTACCTCCTTCTCTCTCTCCCCCTCTGTTTCATCTACATTCCTTCCAGAGAGACAGAGTGAGTTCTACCTTCCTTCTCTCCCCCTGTATTTCATCTACATTCCTTCCAGAGAGACAGTGAGTTCTACCCCTTCTCCCCCCCCTCTACTTCATCTACATTCCTTCCAGAGACAGAGAGTTCTACCTCCTTCTCCCCCTCTATTTCATCTACATTCCTTCCAGAGAGACAGTGAGTTCTACCTCCTTCTCTCCCCCTCTATTTCATCTACATTCCTTCCAGAGAGACAGAGTGAGTTCTACCCCTCTCCCCCTCTATTTCCCCATTACATTCCTTCCAGAGACAGAGTGAGTTCTACTCCCTCCCCCCCTCTCTACTTCATCTACATTCCTTCCAGAGAGACAGAGAAGTTCACCCCTCTCTCCCCCTCTATTTCATCTACATTCCTTCCAGAGACAGAGGAGTTCTACCTCCTCTCTCCCTCTATTTCATCTACATTCCTTCCAGAGACAGTGAGTTCCCCCTTCTCCCCCCCCCCCCTCTACTTCATCTACATTCCTTCCAGAGAGACAGAGAGTTCTACCCCTTCTCCCCCCTCTATTTCATCTACATTCCTTCCAGAGAGACAGAGTGAGTTCTACCCCCCTTTCTCTCTCCCCCTCTATTTCATCTACATTCCTTCCAGAGAGACAGTGAGTTCTACCCCCTTCCCCCCCTCTACTTCATCTACATTCCTTCCAGAGAGATAGAGTGAGTTCTCACTCCTTTCTCCCCCCCTCTACTTTATCTACATTCCTTCCAGAGAGACAGAGTGAGTTCTACCCCCTTCCCCCCTCTATTTCATCTACATTCCTTCCAGAGAGACAGAGAGTTCTACCTCCTTCTCCCCCCTTCTATTTCATCTACATTCCTTCCAGAGAGACAGAGTGAGTTCTACCTCCTTCTCCCCCCCTCTATTTCATCTACATTCCTTCCAGAGAGACAGTGAGTTCTACCCCCTTCTCTCCCCCGCCTCTACTTCATCTACATTCCTTCCAGAGAGACAGTGAGTTCTACCCCCTTCCCCCCTCTACTTCATCTACATTCCTTCCAGAGACGAGTGAGTGTCCTCTCTTCTCCTTCTCCTCCCTCCTCCCCCTCCTCCCTCCTCCTCTTTCTCCCATTTCCAGTTCTTTCTTATCCAATCTCTCCCCTTCTCTCTCCTTTTTGTCCCCACTCTCCTCTGCCTGCCCCCACCCTCCCCACCCTCCCCAGTGAGTTCCCTACCCCCTCCCACCCCCCCCCTCTACCTTCACCACAGCTGGGACTACATTCCTTCCAGAGAGACTGATGACTGAGACCTCTTCCCCATGCCCTGTGATGGTCCTCCAGCCAACCAGCCAGCCAGCCAGCCAGACATCTAGCCAGCGTCCCATTTCCAGTCAGTCTTTCTTAGCCAGCCAGCCATCAGCCAGCCAGTCAGTCTCAGTCAGTCAGCCACAGCTCATCCATCTGCCAGCCAGCCAGCCAGCCAGTCCCAGCCAGACATCCCCTCCCAGCCATACATCTCCCTAGCTCAGCCTCCCACTCCATCCAGCCAGCCCCAGTCTTGGCCTCAGTCAGCCAGTCAGCCATACATCCAGTCAGCCAGTCAGTCAGCCAGTCAGTCAGCCACATCCAGCCAGCCGGAATCCCCATACATCCTGTGATCAGTCAGCCATGGAAAAGTCAGCCAGCCATACATCTAGCCAGCCAGCCAGCCAGCCAGCCAGCCAGCCATCATCCAGCCAGCCAGTCAGTCAGTCAGCCAGCCAGCCAGCCAGCCATACATCCAGCCAGTCAGTCAGTCAATACATCCAGTCAGCCAGCCATACATCCAGTCAGCCAGCCAGTCAGCCAGCCAGCCAGTCAGCCAGTCAGTCAGACATCCAGCCAGTCAGCCAGCCATACATCCAGCCAGTCAGCCAGTCAGCCAGTCATTCAGCCAGTCAGCCATACATCCAGTCAGCCAGTCCAGTCAGCCAGTCAGTCAGCCATACATCCAGCCAGCCAGTCAGTCAGCCAGCTATACATCCAGTCAGTCAGTCAGCCAGTCAGCCAGTCAGCCAGTCATACATCTAGTCAGCCAGCCAGTCAGCCAGCCAGTCAGCCAGCCATACATCCAGCCAGCCAGTCAGCCAGTCAGCCATACATCCAGTCAGCCAGTCAGTCAGTCAGTCAGCCAGCCAGCCATACATCCAGTCAGCCAGCCATACATTCAGTCAGCCAGCCATCAGCCAGCCAGCCAGTCAGCCAGTCAGTCAGCCAGTCAGCCATACAGTCATCCAGCCAGTCAGCCAGCCAGCCAGTCAGCCAGCCAGTCAGCCATACAGCCAGTCAGCCATACATCCAGTCAGCCAGTCAGTCAGCCAGCCAGTCAGCCAGTCAGCCAGTCAGCCAGCCAGTCAGCCAGCCAGTCAGCCAGCCAGTCAGTCAGCCAGCCAGTCAGTCAGCCAGCCAGTCAGTCAGCCAGTCAGCCAGTCAGCCAGTCAGTCAGCCAGCCAGTCAGTCAGCCAGTCAGTCAGTCAGCCAGCCAGTCAGCCAGCCAGCCAGTCAGCCATAGTCAGCCAGTCAGCCAGCCAGTCCAGCCAGCCAGTCAGTCAGTCAGCCAGCCAGTCAGCCAGCCAGCCATACAGTCAGTCAGTCAGCCAGCCAGTCAGTCAGAAGTGTTTTCCAGTAGAGCTGTTCAGCTATACAGCCGACATAGACTTATTTTCAACCAGCTACTTTTTTCACAATAGGCAGAAATTGCTCTGCCCTTTCCTGATTCCTAAAATTCAAATGATTGGCTTAATTTCAGTTTATGTGACAAAACAAACAATGAATATAGTGTATAGCATCTTCTAGAGATCTATTGATAGGACAGGTCGCCTGTCAGTCACAAAGTGAATGATGACAGGGAAACACTGCTGGTTTAACAGTCTGCTGTCTGTCCCGCCCTCCTGGTACCTGTCTGTGAATGGTCAGACTGGATTAGCAAATGCTATCCCTCTGTTGGACCAGAAGGAGGAGATTATGAAACCATAGAAAATATAAGGAAATCTGGAATTGATATTTGTAGCCAACCGAAGGATGTAGAATGCAGAGCCGCTGTAGTTGAAATCAAATGTTTTACACGGAGGGAGAGAGTATGATGCTTCTTCATCTCTGTGTGAATTTGCACACAGATGCATCATGGGAAAAGGGGCACATGCCCCGTCAAATTGTCCCTTTATAAAAATGTGTGTGTGTGTGTGTTTGATCCTGGTCCGACTTACTTCTCTGTGTTTGGGGTTTACCACAGGGCAGGGTAGGGTGGCACCCTTTTCACAGTGACAGAACAGGGTGAGGCTACCTCCTCTCCCCCACTGTCATAGTTTATCACCTCCCCTTTTCCCTCCCCCTCTTCTCCTCCTCTCCCCTCTCTTCTCTCCTCCCCCCCTTCTCCTCTCCACTCTTCCTTCTCCTCTCCCCTTCTCTTCTCCTCTCCCCTCTTCTCCTCTCCCTCTTCTCTTCTCCCTCTCCTTCTCTTCTCTCTTTCTCCTCTCCCTTCCCCTTCTTCTCCTCTCCTTTTCCTCCTCTCCACTCTTTTCTCCTCTCCCCTCTTCTCCTTCCCTCTCCCTCCCTTCTCTCTCTCTCCCCTCCCCTCTTCTCCTCCTCTCCCTTTCCTCCTCTCCCTCTTCCCTCCTCCTCTCCCCACTTCTCTTCCCTCTCCCCTCTTCTCTTCTCTTCTCCTCTCCCCTCTTCTCTTCTCCTCTCTTCTTCCTCCTCTCCCCTCTCTCCTCCTCTCCTCCCCTCTTCTCCGCCTTCCTCTTCTCCTCTCCCCCTTCTCTCTTCTCCCCCCCTTCTCCTCCTCCCCTCTTCTCCCTCCTCTCCCCTCTTCCCTCTTCCTCCCCTTCCCTCCCTCTCCCTCCTCTCCACTCTTCTCTTCTCCTTCTCCCCTCTTCTCCTCCTCTCCCCTTTTCCTCCTTCCACTCTTCTCTCTCCCCTCTTCTCCTCTCTCCCCTCTTCCTTCTCTTCTCCTCTCCCCTTTCTCTTCTCCTTCTCCTCCTCTCCACTTCTCCTCCTCTCCACTCTCTCTCCTCCTCTCCCCCTCCCCTCTCTCTTCTCCTCTCCCCTCCTCTTCTCATCTCCCTTTTCTTCTCCACTCTTCTTCTCCTCCCTCTCCCCTTTCTCTCTCTTCTCTCCCCTCTCCCTCTTCTCCGCCTCTCCTCTCCCCTTCTCCTCCTCTCCCTCTTTTCCTCCCTCCCCCTTCTCCCTCCTCTCCCCTCTTTCCTCCCTCCTCCTCTCCTCTCTCCCCGCTCTTCTCCTCCTTCTCCTCTCCCCTCTTCTCCTCTCCCCCTCTTCTCTTCTCCCTCTCCCTCTTCTCTTCTTCTCCTCTTCTCTTCTCCTCTCCCCCTCTTCTCCTCTCCCCCTCTTCTCCTCTTCTTCCCTCTCCCCCTCTTCTCCTCCTCTCCCCTCTCCTCTCCCCCTCTTCTCCTCTCCCCTCTCCCCCTCCCCTCTCCTCCCCTCTCCCCTCCCCTCTTCCCTCCCCTTTCCCTCCCCCTCTTTCTCCCCCTTTTCCTTCTCCCCCTTTTCCCCTCCCCTCTTCCCTTCCCTCTTCCCCTTCCCCCCTCTTCTCCCCTCTTCCCCTTCCCTCTTCCCCTCCCCCTCTTCCCTCCCCCTCCCCCCTTCCCTCCCTTTATTATTATTTATTATTATTCATTATTATTAATTACACTTGTCTTTGCCAACATATCTGATGTTATGAGTGTGTCAGACCCACTCTGGGCCCATATTTCACAAAGTGAAGGATGCAGCTCTAGGATTGATTTAACTCATTCTTCCCTGTCTCTTTCCCAGCTGCAGCAGGAGATGTCCACCATCGTCAAGGGGATGCTGGTCAACTACACTGGTCAGAACCGGACCACAGAACATTCTGGGACTATGTACAGAGGACAGTAAGTAGCCGGACCTGCCTTAGTTTCTGTTTGAACAAGGTTTATATTTTTTGTTAATATCACTGTGCTTTTAACTGTCTAAAAAACACAAGCGTTGTTTATTTTTTATTTTTTTTTTTTTTTTAACCCTCTTTTCTCCCCAATTTCATGGTATCCAATTGTTAGTAGATACTATCTTGTGTCATCGCTACAACTCCCGTGACGGGCTCGGGAGAGAAGAAGGTCGAAAGCCACGCGTCCTCCGAAACAACCCAACCAGCCGCACTGTTCTTAACACAGCGCACATCCAACCCAGAAGCCAGCTGCACCAATGTGTCGGAGGGAAACACTGAACACCTAGCGACCTGGTCAGCGTGCACTGCGCCCGGCCCGCCACAGGAGTCGCTAGTGCGCGATGAGACAAAGAATATCCCTACCGACCCACCCCTCCCTAACGACGCTAGGCCAATTGTGCGTCGCCCCCACGGACCTCTCGGTCGCGGCCAGCTGCGACAGAGCCTGGGCGCGAACCCAGAGTCTCTGGTGGCACAGCTAGCTAGCAGTGCCCTAGACCACTGCGCCACCCTCATAGCGCTGTTTGTCCAACGGTTTCCATTTGAACTTCCCTTTGTTTATTTGTTGTTCTTCTGGCTCCCTGCCTCACCACATAGTGTTCCTGAGAGCATCAGCTTGTTTCTCATGCTGTTTCAACACGGTCTATTTCAGTCTGGTTCATATTAATCATGCTTTCTCTCCCTTTTTCTCTTTTCTCTCTCTCTCTTCTTTCTCTCCCTTTCTTCCCTCTTTCTCTCCCTCTTTCTCTCACCCCTCTTCTTTCTCTCCCCCTCCTCCCTCTTTCTCTCCCTCTCCTTCTTTTCTCTCCCCCCCCCTCCCTCATCTTTCTCTCCCTCTTATCTCCCCTCCCTCCTCCTCTCCCTCTCTCTCCTCCCCTCCCTCCTCTTTCTCTCCCTCTCCCCTCCTCTTTCTCTCCCCCCTCCTCTTTCTCTCCCTCTTTCTCTCCCCCTCCCTCCTCTTTCTCTCCCCACCCTCCTCTTTCTCTCCCCCCACCCTCCTCTTTCTCTCCCCTCCCCCTCCTTTCTCTCCCCCCTCCCTCTTTCTCTCCTCTTTCTCTCCCCCTCCCTCCTCTTTCTCTCCCCCACCCTCCTCTTTCTCTCCCCCACCCTCCTCTTTCTCTCCCCCACCCTCCTCTTTCTCTCCCCCTCCCTCCTCTTTCTCTCCCTCTCCTCCTCTTTCTCTCCCTCTCCTCCCTCTCCCCCTCCTCTTCTCTCCCCCTCCTCATCTTTCTCTCCCTCTTTCTCCCCCCTCTCCTTCTCTCCCTCTCCCCCTCCCTCCTTTTCTCTCCCTCTTTCTCTCCCCTCCCTCCTCTTTCTCTCCCTCTCCCTCTCCCTCCTTCTCTCCCTTTTTCTCTTTCTCTCCCTCCCTCTCCTCTCCCTCTTTCTCTCCCTCTCCCTCCTCTTCTCTCCCTCTTTCTCTCCCCCTCCCGCCCCTCCCCCTCCCTCCTCTTTCTCCCCTCCCTCCTCTTCTCTCCCTTTCTCCTCCCTCTCCCTCCTCTTTCTCTCCCTCTTCTCTCCCCCTCCCGCCTCTCCCCCCTCCCTCCTCTTTCTCTCCCTCTATCTTTCCTCCTTCTTTCTTTTGTTCTTTCTTTCTGCCAATTCCTCCAGATGAAGTGTTGTGGCTGGGTGTCTCCAGGTAACTGGTTGGAGAACGTGTGGATCAAGAACAGTTCTGTCTCGCTGTACCCCTGCTCCTGTCGGAATGAAACCCTGCCTGGGACAGACATGAATGAGACTGGGCTCTGTGAACACTGTCTGCTGACCGGCCAGTATACCAAACGGTATGTGGGAGAGGGAGGGAGTCTGAGCTCTACTGATCTGCCTATCTATGAAACGGTACAAAGAGGGGAGAGAGGGAGAGAAAGGAGGGAGAGAAAGGGAGGGACAGACATTAAGGAGACTAGGCTATGTGTCTGCAGACCTGCCAGTCTATGAAATTGTATGAAGGAGGGAGGGAGAAAAAGAGGGGGAGAGATATGTTAAGGAGACTGGGCTGTGTGATTCTGTTTTCTGTCTCTCTGTCTCTGTCTCTGTCTGTCTCTCTCTATCTCTCTCTATATCTCTGTCTCTCTCTCTCTCTCTCCGCCGACATGCCTGTAAACTAAACTAGGGACAGTAGACATAGTTCTTGTTCTAGCAGTAAGTGTTGTTTGGGTTATAAACGTTGCAGGGCAGTGGACAGCTGTATTGGGTTTAGAACCAGAGCTATTTCAGTGGGCAAAATGTGTCACATGACATCTTAATGATGTCATTTTCTGGTTGTAATTCTTGTAATGACTTGTTGCTGCCTATCTTGGCCAGGACGCTCTTAAAAAATAGATTTTAAATCTCAATGGCCCTTCCTGGTTAAATAAAGGTTTAATAATAATAACAGCACCAGTTCACGTGTCATAACAGCACCAGTTCAGGGGTTACAAAAGCAGCACCAGTTCAGGGTTACAACAGCACCAGTTCAGGGTTACAACAGCACCAGTTCAGGGTTACAACAGCACCAGTTCAGGGTTACAACATTACCAGTTCAGGGTTACAACAGCACCAGTTCAGGGTTACAACAGCACCAGTTCAGGGTTACAACAGCACCAGTTCAGGGTTACAACAGCACCAGTTCAGGGTTACAACAGCACCAGTTCAGGTTTACAACAGCACCAGTTCAGGGTTACAACAGCACCAGTTCAGGGTTACAACATTACCAGTTCAGGTTACAACAGCACCAGTTCAGGGTTACAACAGCACCAGTTCAGGGTTACAACAGCACCAGTTCAGGGTTACAACAGCACCAGTTCAGGGTTACCAGCACCAGTTCAGGGTTACAACAGCACCAGTTCAGGGTTACAACATTACCAGTTCAGGGTTACAACAGCACCAGTTCAGGGTTACAACAGCACCAGTTCAGGTTACAACATTACCAGTTCAGGGTTACAACAGCACCAGTTCAGGGTTACAACAGCACCAGTTCAGGGTTACAACAGCACCAGTTCAGGGTTACAACAGCACCAGTTCAGGGTTACAACAGCACCAGTTCAGGGTTACAACAGCACCAGTTCAGGGTTACAACAGCACCAGTTCAGGGTTACAATAGCACCAGTTCAGGGTTACAACAGCACCAGTTCAGGGTTACAACAGCACCAGTTCAGGGTTACAACATTACCAGTTCAGGGTTACAACAGCACCAGTTCAGGGTTACAACAGTACCAGTTCAGGTTACAACAGCACCAGTTCAGGGTTACAACAGCACCAGTTCAGGGTTACAACAGCACCAGTTCAGGGTTACAAGAGCACCAGTTCAGGGTTACAACAGCACCAGTTCAGGGTTACAACAGCACCAGTTCAGGGTTACAACAGCACCCAGTTCAGGGTTACAACAGTACCAGTTCAGGGTTACAACAGCACCAGTTCAGGGTTACAACAGCACCAGTTCAGGGTTACAACAGCACCCAGTTCAGGGTTACAACAACACCAGATCAGGGTTACAACAGCACCAGTTCAGGGTTGTAATAGCACCAGTTCAGGGTTACAACAGCACCAGTTCAGGGTTACAACAGCACCAGTTCAGGGTTACAACAGCACCAGTTCAGGGTTACAACAGCACCAGTTCAGGGTTACAACAGTTCAGGGTTACAACAGTTCAGGGTTACAACAGCACCAGTTCAGGGTTACAACAGCACCAGTTCAGGGTTACAACAGTTCAGGGTTACAACAGCACCAGTTCAGGTTACAATAGCACCAGTTCAGGGTTACAACAGTTCAGGGTTACAACAGTTCAGGGTTACAACAGCACCAGTTCAGGGTTACAACAGCACCAGTTCAGGGTTACAACCGCACCAGTTCAGGGTTACAACAGTTCAGGGTTACAACAGTTCAGGGTTACAACAGCACAGTTCAGGGTTACAACAGCACCAGTTCAGGGTTACAACAGCACCAGTTCAGGGTTACAACAGCACCAGTTCAGGGTTACAAACAGCACCAGTTCAGGGTTACAACAGCACCAGTTCAGGGTTACAATAGCACCAGTTCAGGGTTACAACAGCACCAGTTCAGGGTTACAACAGCACCAGTTCAGGGTTACAACAGCACCAGTTCAGGTTACAACAGTACCAGTTCCAGTTACAACAGCACCAGTTCAGGGTTACAACAGCACCAGTTCAGGTTGGCAACAGCACCAGTTCAGGGTTACAACAACACCAGATCAGGGTTACAACAGCACCAGTTCAGGGTTACAACAGCACCAGTTCAGGGTTACACAGCACCAGTTCAGGGTTACAACAGCACCAGTTCAGGGTTACAACAGCACCAGTTCAGGGTTACAACAGCACCAGTTCAGGGTTACAACAGTTCAGGGTTACAACAGTTCAGGGTTACAACAGCACCAGTTCAGGGTTACAACAGCACCAGTTCAGGGTTACAACAGTTCAGGGTTACAACAGCACCAGTTCAGGGTTACAATAGCACCAGTTCAGGTTACAACAGACCAGGTTACAACGGTTCAGGGTTACAACAGCACCAGTTCAGGGTTACAACAGCACCAGTTCAGGGTTACAACAGCACCAGTTCAGGGTTACAACCGCACCAGTTCAGGGTTACAACAGTTCAGGGTTACAACAGTTCAGGGTTACAACAGCACCAGTTCAGGGTTACAACAGCACCAGTTCAGGGTTACAACAGCACCAGTTCAGGGTTACAACAGCACCAGTTCAGGGTTACAACAGCACCAGTTCAGGGTTACAACAGCACCAGTTCAGGGTTACAACAGCACCAGTTCAGGGTTACAACAGCACCAGTTCAGGGTTACAACATTACCAGTTCAGGGTTACAACAGCACCAGTTCAGGGTTACAACAGCACCAGTTCAGGGTTACAACAGTACCAGTTCAGGGTTACAACAGCACCAGTTCAGGGTTACAACAGCACCAGTTCAGGGTTACAACAGCACCAGTTCAGGGTTACAACAGCACCAGTTCAGGTTACAACAGCACCAGTTCAGGGTTACAACAGCACCAGTTCAGGGTTACAATAGCACCAGTTCAGGGTTACAACAGCACCAGTTCAGGGTTACAACAGCACCAGTTCAGGGTTACAACAGCACCAGTTCAGGGTTACAACAGTACCAGTTCAGGTTACAACAGCACCAGTTCAGGGTTACAACAGCAATTAGTTCAGGGTTACAACAGCACCAGTTCAGGGTTACAACAGCACCAGTTCAGGGTTACAACAGCACCAGTTCAGGGTTGTAAGCACCAGTTCAGGGTTACAACAGCACCAGTTCAGGGTTACAACAGCACCAGTTCAGGGTTACACAGTTCAGGGTTACAACAGTTCAGGGTTACAACAGCACCAGTTCAGGGGTTACAACAGCACCAGTTCAGGGTTACAACAGTTCAGGGTTACAACAGGCACCAGTTCAGGGTTACAATAGCACCAGTTCAGGGTTACAACAGTTCAGGGTTACAACAGTTCAGGGTTACAACAGCACCAGTTCAGGGTTACAACAGCACCAGTTCAGGGTTACAACCGCTGCCAGTTCAGGGTTACAACAGTTCAGGGTTACAACAGTTCAGGTTACAACAGCACCAGTTCAGGGTTACAACAGTTCAGGGTTACAACAGTTCAGGGTTACAACAGCACCAGTTCAGGGTTACAATAGCACCAGTTCAGGGTTACAACAGCACCCAGTTCAGGGTTACAACAGCACCAGTTCAGGGTTACAACAGTTCAGGGTTACAACAGCACCAGTTCAGGGTTACAATAGCACCAGTTCAGGGTTACAACAGTTCAGGGTTACAACAGTTCAGGGTTACAACAGCACCAGTTCAGGGTTACAGCACCAGTTCAGGGTTACAACAGCACCAGTTCAGGGTTACAACCGCACCAGTTCAGGGTTACAACAGTTCAGGGTTACAACAGTTCAGGGTTACAACAGCACCAGTTCAGGGTTACAACAGCACCAGTTCAGGGTTACACAGCACCAGTTTCAGGGTTACAACAGCACCAGTTCAGGTTACAACAGCACCAGTTCAGGGTTACAACAGCACCAGTTCAGGGTTACAACAGCACCAGTTCAGGGTTACAACAGCACCAGTTCAGGGTTACAACATTACCAGTTCAGGGTTACAACAGCACCAGTTCAGGGTTACAACAGCACCAGTTCAGGGTTACAACAGTACCAGTTCAGGGTTACAACAGCACCAGTTCAGGGTTACAACAGCACCAGTTCAGGGTTACAACAGCACCAGTTCAGGGTTACAAACAGCACCAGTTCAGGGTTACAACAGCACCAGTTCAGGGTTACAACAGCACCAGTTCAGGGTTACAATAGCACCAGTTCAGGGTTACAACAGCACCAGTTCAGGTTACAACAGCACCAGTTCAGGGTTACAACAGCACCAGTTCAGGGTTACAACAGTACCAGTTCAGGGTTACAACAGCACCAGTTCAGGGTTACAACAGCACCAGTTCAGGGTTACAACAGCACCAGTTCAGGGTTACAACAGCACCAGTTCAGGGTTACAACAGCACCAGTTCAGGGTTACAACAGCACCAGTTCAGGGTTACAACAGCACCAGTTCAGGGTTACAACAGCACCAGTTCAGGGTTACAATCAGTTCAGGGTTACAACAGTTCAGGGTTACAACAGCACCAGTTCAGGGTTACAAATAGCACCAGTTCAGGGTTACAACAGTTCAGGGTTACAACAGCACCAGTTCAGGGTTACAATAGCACCAGTTCAGGGTTACAACAGTTCAGGGTTACAACAGTTCAGGGTTACAACAGCACCAGTTCAGGGTTACAACAGCACCAGTTCAGGGTTACAACCGCACCAGTTCAGGGTTACAACAGTTCAGGGTTACAACAGTTCAGGGTTACAACAGCACCAGTTCAGGGTTACAACAGTTCAGGGTTACAACAGTTCAGGGTTACAACAGCACCAGTTCAGGGTTACAATAGCACCAGTTCAGGGTTACAACAGCACCAGTTCAGGGTTACAACAGCACCAGTTCAGGGTTACAACAGCACCAGTTCAGGGTTACAATAGCACCAGTTCAGGGTTACAACAGTTCAGGGTTACAACAGTTCAGGGTTACAACAGCACCAGTTCAGGGTTACAACAGCACCAGTTCAGGGTTACAACAGCACCAGTTCAGGGTTACAACAGTTCAGGGTTACAACAGCACCAGTTCAGGGTTACAACAGCACCAGTTCAGGGTTACAACAGCACCAGTTCAGGGTTACAACAGTTCAGGGTTACAACAGCACCAGTTCAGGGTTACAATAGCACCAGTTCAGGGTTACAACAGTTCAGGGTTACAACAGTTCAGGGTTACAACAGCACCAGTTCAGGGTTACAACAGCACCAGTTCAGGGTTACAACAGTTCCAGGGTTACAAATAGCACCAGTTCAGGGTTACAACAGCACCAGTTCAGGGTTACAACAGCACCAGTTCAGGGTTACAACAGCACCAGTTCAGGGTTACAACAGCACCAGTTCAGGGTTACAACAGTTCAGGGTTACAACAGCACCAGTTCAGGGTTACAACAGCACCAGTTCAGGGTTACAACAGTACTGAATTCCTCTGCAGTGTATGTTGCCAGCTGCTCCCTGTCTCCCAGTGCAGATCCTGTGTTTGTACTGAGTAAAAACCTTTATTCACACAGCAGAGGGACGCTGGACTGTCTCCCATGTCTCCCTGTTGGGCAGATGACTGTTTTAATATAGGGATTTCTTTATATGGATTTTGTCCTCTGCCTCTCTCTGTCTCTCTCTCTGCTCTGCCTCTCTCTGTCGCTCTGTCTCTCTCTCTCTCTCTCTCTCTCTCTCTCTCTCTCTCTCTGTCTCTGTCTCTGTCTCTCTCTCTCTCTCTCTGTCTCTGTCTCTCTCTCTGTCGCTCTCTCTCTCTCTCTCTCTCTCTCTCTCTCTGTCTCTGTCTCTGTTGCTCTGTCTCTCTGTCTCTCTCTCTCTGTCGCTCTCTCTCTCTCTCTCTCTCTCTCTCTGTCTCTCTCTCTGTCACTGTCTCTCTCTCTGTCACTCTGTCTCTCTCTCTCTCTGTCTCTCTCTCTGTTGCTATGTCTCTCTCTGTCGCTCTGTCTCCCTCTCTCTCTCTCTCTCTGTCTCTGTCTCTCTCTCTCTGTCGCTCTGTCTCTCTCTCTCTCTGTCGCTCTCTCTCTCTGTCTCTCTCTGTCAATTCAATTCAATTCAAGGGGCTTTATTGGCATGGGTAACATGTGTTAACATTGCCAAAGCAAGTAAGGTAGATAATATATAAAGTGAAATAAACAATAAAAATTAACAGTAGACATCACACATACAGAAGTTTCAAAACAATAAAGACATTACAAATGTCATATTATATATATATATATATATATATATATATATATATATATATATATATATACAGTGTTTTTACAATGTACAAATGGTTAAGGACACAAGATAAAATAAATAAGCATAGATATGGGTTGTATTTACAATGGTGCGGTTCTTCACTGGTTGCCCTTTTCTCGTGGCAACAGGTCACAAATCTTGCTGCTCTGATGGCACACTGTGGAATTTCACCCAGTAGATATGGGAGTTTTTCAAATTGGATTTGTTTTCAAATTCTTTGTGTATCTGTGTAATCTGAGGGAAATATGTCTCTCTAATATGGTCATACATTGGGCAGGAGGTTAGGAAGTGCAGCTCAGTTTCCACCTCATTTTGTGGGCAGTGAGCACATATCCTGTCTTCTCTTGAGAGCCATGTCTGCCTACATGTCTACCACTTCCTTTTAGGTGGTTATAGAATTTAACAGCTCTTTTCTGGATTTTGATAATTAGTGGGTATCGGCCTAATTCTGCTCTGCATGCATTATTTGGTGTTCTACGTTGTACACAGAGGATATTTTTGCAGAATTCTGCGTGCAGAGTCTCAATTTGGTGTTTGTCCCATTTTGTAAAGTCTTGGTTGGTGAGCGGACCCCAGACCTCACAACCATAAAGGGCAATGGGCTCTATGACTGATTCAAGTATTTTTAGCCAAATCCTAATTGGTATGTTGAAATTTATGTTCCTTTTGATGGCATAGAATGCCCTTCTTGCCTTGTCTCTCAGATGGTTCACAGCTTTGTGGAAGTTACCTGTGGCGCTGATGTTTAGGCCAAGGTATGTATAGTTTTTTGTGTGCTCTAGGGCAACAGTGTCTAGATGGAATTTGTATTTGTGGTCCTGGTGACTGGACCTTTTTGGAACACCATTATTTTGGTCTTACTGAGATTTACTGTCAGGGCCCAGGTCTGACAGAATCTGTGCATAAGATCTAGGTGCTGCTGTAGGCCCTCCTTGGTTGGTGACAGAAGCACCAGATCATCAGCAAACAGCAGACATTTGACTTCAGATTCTAGTAGGGGTGAGGCCGGGTGCTGCAGACTTTTCTAGTGCCCGCGCCAGTTCGTTGATATATATGTTGAAGAGGGTGTCTCTCTGTCTCTGTCTGTCTCTCTCTCTCTCTCTCTCTCTCTCTCTCTCTCTCTCTCTCTCTCTGTCTCTCTCTGTCTCTGTCTCTCTATCTGTCTCTCTCTCTGTCTCTCTCTGTCTCTCTCTCTCTGTCTCTCTCTCTCTGTCTCTCTCTGTCTCTGTCTCTCTGTCCCCCCCCCTCTCTCTCTATAGACAGCCACTGGTTGTTATTCTCCTCTACAGGCCTGGCCAAAGACAACACACACACACACACACACACAAACACTCATTCATCTCTCTCTCTTTCTGCACTCCTGTCCTCCCCTCTAAAAGTCAACGAGGACAGGAACTTGCATTCAGCATTCTGACAGGTTTTTACTTTGCCATTTCTTTATATATGTACAGATGTTTTGGTCCATACACCTAATCATTCAAAGGTTTTTCTTTATTTTTACTATTTTCTACATTTTAGAATAATAGTGAAGACATGAAAACTATGAAATAACACATATGGAATCATGTAGTAACCAAAAAGTTTTAAACAAACAACACTCTTGGCTTTCTCTCAACCAGCTTCACCTGGAATGATTTTCCAACAATCTTGAAGATGTTCCCATATATGCTGCAAAGCACCATCACACCTCCTCCTCCATGCTTCACGCTGGGAACCATTACATTTACATTTAAGTCATTTGGCAGACGCTCTTATCCAGAGCGACTTACAAATTGGTGAAATTCACCTTATGACATCCAGTGGAACAGCCACTTTACAATAGTGCATCTAAATCATTTAAGGGGGGGGTGAGGGAAGGATTACTTTATCCTATCCTAGGATCCTAACCACACATGCAGAGATCATCGGTTCACCTTCTCTGCGTCTCATGAAGACACAACGTTTGGAAGCAAAATCTGAGACCAAAGGACAGATTTCCAACGGTCTAAAGGTCATTGCTCAGGTTTCCTGGCCCAAGCAAGTCTCTTCTGGATTATTGGTGTCCTTCAGTAGTGGTTTTTTGCAGCACCGACCATGAAGGCCTGATTCACCAGTCTCCTCTGAACAGTTGATGTGGAGATGTGTCTGTTACTTAAACTTAGAAGCATTTATTTGGGCTGCAATTACTGAGGCTGGTATATCTAATGAACTTATCCTCTGCAGCAGAGGTAACTCTGGGTCTTTCTTTTCCTGTGGTGGGTCCTCATGAGAGCCAGGTAACTCTAATGACCTTATCCTCTGCAGCAGAGGTAACTCTGGGTCTTCCTCCTTCCTGTGGCGGTCTCATGAGAGCCAGTTTCATCAGAGCGCTTGATGGTTTTTGTGACTGCAACTGAAGAAACTTTTAAAGTTCTTGAAATTTACCGGATTGACTGACCTTCATGTCTTAAAGTAATGATGGACTGTCATTTCTCTTGCCTATTTGAGCTGTTCTTGCCATAATATGGACTTGGTCTTTTACCAAATAGTGCTATCTTCTGTATACCTCCCTACCTTGTCACAACACAACTTATTGGCTCAAACACATTAAGAAGGACATACATTCCACAAATTAATTAACACCTGTTAATTGAAATTCATTCCAGGTGACTACCTCATGAAGCTGGTTGAGAGAATGCCAGAGTGTGCAAAGCTGTCATCAAGGCAGCATTTTTGGGTTACTACATGATTCCATGTTATTTTATAGTTTTGATGTCTTCACTATTATTCTACAATGTAGAAAATAGTACAAATAAAGAAAAAAAAACTTGAAATAGCAGGTGTGTCCAAACTGTTGACTGGTACTGTATACTGGATGAATGTTTTTATTTAATAGTTTTTCTAAATAACAAAATCTCTCTCTCTGTCTCTCTCTCTCTCGCTCTCTCTGTCTCTCTCTCTCTCGCTCTCTCTCTCTTTCTCTCTCTCTCTCTCTTTCTCTCTCGCTCTCGCTCTACAGGGCTGCATGCATAGTGTGGAGGCCTGGCTGTTGGAGAACTGTGGAGTTATTCTTGGAATCTGTGTCGGGGTGGCAGTCCTAGAGGTATCTATAACACACACACAAACACACACACACACACACACACACAGTCCCTCCTCGTGTCGTATGAATGTCTTGGTAACGTGTATATAAGTGTGTATAAGTGATATATACTGTACCCTCAGTACTGATACCAGGATGTATACTGTACCTCAGTACTAATATATACTGTACCCTCAGTACTGATACCAGGATGTATACTGTACCCCTCAGTACTAATATATACTGTACCCTCAGTACTAATATATACTGTATCCTCAGTACTAATATATACTGTACCCTCAGTACTAATATATACTGTACCCTCAGTACTAATATATACTGTACCTCAGTACTGATATATACTGTACCCTCAGTACTAATACCAGGATGTATACTGTACCCTCAGTACTAATATATACTGTACCCTCAGTACTAATATATACTGTATCCTCAGTACTAATATATACTGTACCCTCAGTACTAATATATACTGTACCCTCAGTACTAATATATACTGTATCCTCAGTACTAATATATACTGTATCCTCAGTACTAATATATACTGTACCCTCAGTACTAATATATACTGTATCCTCAGTATTAATATATACTGTACCTCAGTACTAATATACTGTACCCTCAGTACTAATATATACTGTACCCTCAGTACTTAATATATACTGTACCCTCAGTACTGATACCAGGATGTATACTGTACCCTCAGTACTAATATATACTGTACCCTCAGTACTGATATATACTGTACCCTCAGTACTAATATATACTGTATCCTCAGTACTAATATATACTGTACCCTCAGTACTGATACCAGGATGTATACTGTACCTTCAGTACTAATATATACTGTACCCTCAGTACTGATATACTGTACCCTCAGTACTAATATATACTGTATCCTCAGTACTAATATACTGTACCTCAGTACTAATATATACTGTATCCTCAGTACTAATATATACTGTACCCTCAGTACTAATATATACTGTATCCTCAGTACTAATATATACTGTACCCTCAGTACTAATATATACTGTACCCTCAGTACTAATATATACTTTACCCTCAGTACTAATATATACTGTACCCTCAGTACTGATACCAGGATGTATACTGTACCCTCAGTACCTTAATATATACTGTACCCTCAGTACTGATATATACTGTACCCTCAGTACTAATATACTGTACCCCAGTACTAATATATACTGTACCCTCAGTACTGATACTCAGGATGTATACTGTACCCTCAGTACTAATATATACTGTACCTCAGTACTGATATATACTGTACCTCAGTACTAATATATACTGTACCCTCAGTACTGATACCAGGGATGTATACTGTACCCTCAGTACTGATATACTGTACCTCAGTACTAATATATACTGTACCTCAGTACTGATATATACTGTACCCTCAGTACTGATACCAGGATGTATACTGTACCCCCAGTACTAATACTAGGATATATACTGTACCCTCAGTACTAATATATACTGTATCCTCAGTACTAATATATACTGTACCCTCAGTACTAATATATACTGTACCCTCAGTACTAATATATACTGTATCCTCAGTACTAATATATACTGTACCCTCAGTACTAATATATACTGTACCTCAGTACTGATACCAGGATGTATACTGTACCTTCAGTACTGATATATACTTTACCCTCAGTATAATATATACTGTACCCTCAGTACTGATACCAGGATATATACTGTACCCTCAGTACTGATATATACTGTACCCCAGTACTAATATATACTGTACCCTCAGTACTGATACCAGGATGTATACTGTACCCTCAGTACTGATGTATACTGTACCCTCAGTATTAATATATACTGTACCTCAGTACTAATATATACTTACCCTCAGTACTGATATATACTGTACCTCAGTACTAATATATACTGTACCTCAGTACTGATATATACTGTACCCTCAAAGTACTAATACCAGGATGTACAGTACTGATATATACTGTACCCCTAGTACTAATATATACTGTACCCTCAGTACTGATACCAGGATGTATACTGTACCCTCAGTACTGATATATACTGTACCCTCAGTACTGATATACTGTACCCTCAGTACTGATACCAGGATGTATACTGTACCCTCAGTACTAATACCAGGATATATACTGCATCCTCAGTACTAATATATACTGTACCCTCAGTACCAATATACTGTACCCTCAGTACTGATACCAGGATGTATACTGTACCCCTAGTACTGATATATACTGTACCCCTCAGTACTAATATATACTGTACCCCCAGTACTAATATATACTGTACCTCAGTACTAATATATACTGTACCCTCAGTACTAATATATACTGTACCCTCAGTACTGATATATACTGTACCCTCAGTACTAATACCAGGATGTATACTGTACCCTCAGTACTGATATATACTGTACCCTCAGTACTAATACCAGGATGTATACTGTACCCTCAGTACTGATATATACTGTACCCTCAGTACTAATACCAGGATATATACTGTACCCTCAGTACTGATATATACTGTACCCTCAGTACTAATATATACTGTACCCTCAGTACTGATACCAGGATGTATACTGTACCCTCAGTACTGATATATACTGTACCCTCAGTACTAATATATACTGTACCCTCAGTACTAATATATACTGTACCCTCAGTACTAATATATACTGTACCCTCAGTACTGATATATACTGTACCCTCAGTACTAATACCAGGATGTATACTGTACCCTCAGTACTAATACCAGGATGTATACTGTACCTCAGTACTGATATATACTGTACCTCAGTACTAATATATACTGTACCCTCAGTACTAATATATACTGTACCCTCAGTACTAATATATACTGTACCCTCAGTACTAATATATACTGTACCCTCAGTGCTGATATATACTGTACCCTCAGTACTAATACCATGATATATACTGTAACCTCAGTACTGATATATACTGTAATTCCTCAGTACTAATATATACTGTACCCTCAGTACTAATATATACTGTACCCTCAGTACTAATATATACTGTACCCTCAGTACTGATATATACTGTACCCTCAGTACTAATATATACTGTACCCTCAGTACTAATATATACTGTACCCTCAGTACTAATACCTTGATATATACTGTACCCTCAGTACTAATATATACTGTATCCTCAGTACTAATATATACTGTACCCTCAGTACTAATATATACTGTACCCTCAGTACTAATATATACTGTACCCTCAGTACTAATATATACTGTACCCTCAGTACTGATATATACTGTACCTCAGTACTAATATTTACTGTACCCTCAGTACTGATACCAGGATGTATACTGTAACTCCTCAGTACTAATATACTACTGTACCCTCAGTACTAATACCAGGATATATACTGTATACCACCATTCTGTGTGTGTGTGTGTGTGTGTGTGTGTGTGTGTGTGTGTGTGTGTGTGTGTGTGTGTGTGTGTGTGTGTGTGTGTGTGTGTGTGTGTGTGTGTGTGTGTGTGTGTGTGTGGTGTGTGTGTGTTAACAGCATAACTAACCCAGTGTTGTGTTCCCCTCCAGCTTCTGGTATGATTCTGTCCATGTGTCTCTGTAAGAGTGTTGTCCAGGAGTGATTACACCAAAGTTCCCAAGTACTGACTATGAAGACCAGCAAAAGTCATGCACACCTACACACACACACACCTACACACACACACACCTACACACACCTACACACACACACACCTACACACACACACCTACACACACACACACCTACACACACCTACACACACACACACCTACACACACACACCTACACACCTACACACACACAGACACACACACACACAGACACACTCTCACAGTGAAACACAGAAACAAACAACTGTCTGGTACCATTCACCCTCTCCTTGCCTGGTAACTGACCCAGTCTGTCACCCCTGTCTGAAACCATTCAACCTCTCCTAGCCTGGTAACTGACCCAGTCTGGTACTACTATTCACCCTCTCCTAGCCTGGTACCTGACCCAGTCTGTCACCCCTGTCTGAAACCATTCACCCTCTCCTAGCCTGGTAACTGACCCAGTCCGGTACCATTCACCCTCTCCTAGCCTGGTAACTGACCCAGTCTGTCACTCCTGTCTGAAACCATTCACCCTCTCCTAGCCTGGTAACTGACCCAGTCTGGTACCATTCACCCTCTCCTAGCCTGGTAACTGACCCAGTCTGGTACTACTATTCACCCTCTCCTAGCCTGGTAACTGACCCAGTCCGGTACCATTCACCCTCTCCTAGCCTGGTAACTGACCCAGTCCGGTACCATTCACCTCTCCTAGCCTGGTAACTGACCCAGTCCGGTACCA